>NC_091059.1:210043305-210260805 GCF_000393655.2 Nicotiana sylvestris
TGACCCTCATATAAGTTGCCCCAGCATTTTTCAAACCAAACGGCATGACCCGATAACAATACGTTCCCCACGGCGTGATGAATGCTGTCTTTTCTGCATCTTCCTTGTCCATTAGAATCTGATGATAACCCGCATAACAATCCACAAAAGAGCCAATATCATGTTTGGCACAATTGTCGATCAGTATATGGATGTTGGGCAGTGGGAAATTATCTTTTGGGCTTGCCTTGTTAAGGTCTCGATAATCGACGCACACCCTGGTCTTGCCATCTTTCTTTGGCACAGGCACGACATTGGCTAACCAAGTGGGGTACCGTGTAACCTGAATGACCCTTGCCTCAAACTGCTTGGTGATCTCTTCTTTGATCTTCACACTTATGTCTGTTTTGAACTTTCTCAACTTCTGCTTGACAGGGAGGAGTGCTGGATCAGTGGGCAATTTATGAACCACCAAATCGGTGCTTAGACCCGGCATATCATCATATGACCATGCAAAAACGTCTTTGTACTCATGCAATACTTTAATTATCTCCTCCTTGAGTTGTGGCTCCAAATGAACACTTATTTTAGTTTCCCGTACATTGTCTTGGTCCCCTAGATTAACTGCTTCTGTGTCATTTAGGTTAGGTTTGGGTTTTTCTTCAAAGTGACTTAATTCTTTACTAATTTCCTCATAAGCTTCATCATTATTACAATCCACCCCATCATCACACTCGATCTCTTGTATTATTACTTCTGAACTAGATTGGCTTTTAAAACTGGGCCGAAGATTCCTCATGCATGTCATGTCATTGATATCAGCATAAAAAGAACTGTACAAAGAAAAGAAAAGAAAATGGAAAGAGAATTAGGGACGAAGAAAATTGCATTTCATTAAACGTAAAGACAACAAGGTTTTAACTCATCCAAATGGACGGAACATAACAACTGGATTACAAACCCTGGAATAATCCAGGTGACAAAAAGGAAAACAAAACCCACTACCATGACTCCCTCCGAACTGGAAGAGGAGTAGCTTCCCAATTGTTGATGTTAGCACGTGGTCCGATGTACTGTATGTCTGCTCTGCTTGACCCTTCCCCGGCCTCAACCATGTTTACTTCAGCAAATACTTTCTCAAACACCTTATCCAAATTCCCATCCGCCTCAATTAACGAACCTGACATCTTTGCCAATGATTGTTTCTTAATACTCGGTCTGACGAAGGACCTGGACAATCGAGGAATTGGTTTAGGGAGCACCCAAGCTTTCTTCTTCAATTTACGGGCCTTTCTGACATCTGCCGCTGTTGGTTTGAACCCTAACCCGAAGGTGTCCAGATTTTTGGGCAAAGACACAGGTTGAGTAATGCCCTGCAGTTCAACCCCTAAACCATTCCCGGGCACGAACTCGTTATTCAGCATTTCTGACACTACCATGACGGTCGCAGCTGACACCCTGGGACATGGCATGCTTTTACCCTCAGGCACCCTGCTCACCGGAACCGTGTCGAGGATCTGATACACCCATGGCCCCTTATCATCTTCGGTCTCTATAAAGGGTACAATGGCATCATTCATGGCGCATGTGGGATCTTCCCCATGTAACACAATTTCTTGTCTGTCCCACTCGAATTTGATCATTTGGTGCAGTGTGGAGGGCACGGCTTTTGCCGCATGAATCCACGGTCGACCCAACAAAAGATTATAGGATACTGCAGCATCCAACACCTGAAATTCCATCGTGAACTCGACTGGGCCAATAGTCAATTCGAGTACAATATCCCCTACTGTGTTTGTTCCCCCTCCATCGAACCCTCGAACACAAATGCTATTTTTGCGGATTCTATCCTCATCAATCTTTAACTTGTTCAATGTGGATAACGTGCAAATATTAGCGCTCGACCCGTTATCGATTAGTGCCCGAGTAACCATTGAACCTTCACATTTGACCGTCAAATAGAGAGCCTTGTTGTGTTCTGTGCCTTCCATAGGCAATTCATCATCAGAAAATGCTATCCTGTTCACTTCAAAGATCTTGTTGGCAATTGTCTCTAAATGGTTTACTGAGATTTTGTCAGGCACATGAGCCTCATTCAATATCTTCATTAAAGCTCGGCAATGCTCATCAGAGTGAATTAATAATGACAACAACGAGATTTGGGCCGGTGTTTTTCTCAGTTGATCAACAATGGAATAATCTTGTCCTTTCATCTTTTTCAGAAACTCTTCTGCCTCTTCTTCTATTACAGCTTTTTTAACTGGCACTGGATTGTCTTTTGCGCCTTTAGCTTTTTTCAACTCTTCGGGGGCGAAACAACGTCCCGACCGGGTCAGTCCCTGTGCTTCACAACTTTCTTCCTCAATTTTCTTTCCTTTGTATGTCACCACTACCTTATCATATTTACAGGGTACGGCTTTGCTATCAACCATGGGTAACTGGACTATCGGTTTTATGACAACCGGTTCTACATAGGCTCCCTTCACAACCACCACGGGCGCGGATACTGACCTTGGTACCACTATCTTGACTGGCTCCTGCTTTTTCTCGGCCGAAAATGGTCCCTCTCACATTACTAGCACTGGCTTGTCTTTTATTTTTTTAACTGAACCACTGGCCTTGCACTCACTGTCTTTTCTTTGGTTTTTGTAGAACGAATCACCATAACCACCTGCGAAGGTTTCTTAGGCTCTGCCTCCTTATGTATCAGTTCGATCATGTTGGCCTCATAATGCGCTGGTAACGGATTTTGATTGATGTTCGGGGCCTTTGGAGCATGTACCTCAATACGGCGATTATCAATGAGCTCTTGGATTGCGTTTTTCAACTTCCAACATTTTTCAGTATCGTGCCCCGGCATCCCTGAGCAATACTCGCAGCTAACAGAGTGGTCCAGGTTTCTGGGAAGAGGATTTGGTGCTTTGGATTCAACTGGGGTCAGCATCCCCAACTGTTTCAATCTGTGGAAAAGAGAAGTGTAAGATTCTCCCAGCGGAGTAAATGTTTTTTTGTTTGGGGCCTTCTCATTTCTAAAAGCTTGGTTTGGGCGGAAGCTGGTTCCTGGTCTGTTAGCCCTGGGAGGTGGATAGGTGTTTTGTGGGTGTGGCTGTGTATTTTGGGGACTTGGTGTACGCCATTGCGAGTGCACTGGGGGTTGAGTGTAGGTCTGGGCGTGGTGGATAGACAAGTGTGGTTCTGGTGATGTATAATAGTGTTGTGGTGGACCATATGGGGCATATTGATAGTTTGGGTGGTGGGGTCTGGGTTGGTTGTAGTAGAGTGGACGATTATTGTGCCTAGACCAAATATTAACTTCAACTGTAGCAACTTCTTCTTTCTTCTTCTTCCCTAGCACACCACCAGTACCGCTTTGGATGGCCTGGGTGGTTGCTTTCAACGCCGAGTAGCTCAAGATCTTGTTAGATTTCAATCCTTCTTCAATCATGGCTCCCATCTTTACCACTTCATTAAACGACTTCCCGACAGATGTCACTAGATGACCAAAATAGGTAGGTTCCAATGTTTGCAAGAAGTAATCTACCATCTCACTCTCCCGCATGGGAGGATCAACCCTTGCAGCTTGTTCCCTCCAGCGGAAACCAAACTCTCTAAAACTTTCCCCAGGCTTCTTTTCTAGTTTCAACAATGACAGACGATCAGGGACTATCTCGAGGTTATATTGGAAATGGCCAATAAATGCCTGGGCCAAATCATCCCATGTATACCATCGGCCGGGGTCTTGCCTCGTGTACCATTCTAGTGCTGACCCGCTCAGGCTTTGCCCGAAATATGCTATCAACAACTCATCTTTTCCCCCAGCCCCTCTCATTTTGCTACAAAAACCACGCAGATGGGCTACTGGGTCACCGTGCCCCTCATATAAGTCAAACTTCGGCATTTTAAACCCCGCAGGCAACTGTACATCAGGAAAAGGGCACAAATCTTTGTATGCGACACTAACTTGGTTTCCTAAACCATGCATGTTCCTGAAGGATTGCTCCAGGCTTTTGACTTTACGAATCACCTCCTCTTGTTCTGCATTCTTAACCGGTTTCTCAACTTCTCCCGGGATTTCAAAATGGGGAGAGGAGGTATATGGCTCAGGCGCTTTGAAAGTGGGTTCGGGAGGGTAATATTGGGTGTCGTGAGCTTGGAATAGCGGCTCACTGGATGATCTATGTAGTGGAGCTGGGGGAGGTGCCACAAAGACGGGAACATTTGGTGGAGGAGGGTTTTGAGTGGGAGGTGGAGCTTGGGAATCATAAGCCTCTCTTCCCTGATAATCTTGGGCCTGATAAGGGAAAGCTGAAGATGTGTGGGAAGTGGTAGGCTCCTGAGCTTGAGCCAAGGGTGGGATGTAAGATGGGTTGGCAGGATATAGTGGTGCTGGGTGTCCCTGCGACCATGCCTGATGCATTTCAGCCATTTGTGCTTTTAATTTCCTCATCTCTTCTTTCATAGCACCCACATCTGTTACCTCAACCTCATTCGAAGGGTCTACGATGCTGATTTCCGAATCCTGCCCTGTCATTTTTACTTGATCTTTCGACCGGGTGTTGTAGGAATGAGTTGCCAAAATTGCCAATCAATTAACCACCTGCCTGGTATCACACATTTAGACAACCACTTTGTTAGCGATTAGGTCTTAACAGATTTAACAACCACGCGTTGGCATGAATGCACTTATACAGTTATTCCTTTCTATTATGTGTTTGCCCGATTGCATGCGTCATCCCGGCATTTCATTCCTTGTTTCATTTTTCTTCTCCTCGCCTTATCCCTCTCTTGTGCTTTTTCTTTTCTCTCTCTTGTTTTTCCGCTCTTTTCTTTCTTTCTATTTTTCTTGGTTTTCCTTATATTTTCCTTTTCATTCTTTTTGTTTTCTTTTCGGTTATGGTCGAATCTTATGGAGATTGCCTACGTATCGTGACCCCGCACGAATCAAACCAAGCGTAGTTCATGAAGATAAATGTAAAAATAAGGGTGGAAATAAAATGCTCAACTTTCATTAATAAACAGACTCTTACAAACTCGACATCTTTTGTTTTGGAAAGAAACTAACAAACGCAATCTGAAAGCAAACAAAAACTCTAAGCTGCAAACATACTCAATCCGGACGTACAAAAGACTGACTCGACATGGTAGACACTCAAAGACACGGACTATGCATATTCTAGTGCTTCAAACTTAGGTATCCGCGGGGCGTCGTTCGGCCTCGCCGCGGGTCTAGGATCCAAATCCCTTTCAAGCTGCTCTAACTTATTCATGGTTCGCTTCACATAGATCATCACTGCTGAGATAAAAGTAGTACAGGTCATGTCTTCACAAACCCGGCATCTCCTGACAATAGCATGAGCAATGCCTCTAATCCTGTCTTTTGTTTGCTTCTTTTCTATGAGCAAGCGTCTTATCTGATCGCTGCACGTCTTTAAAGCTCGGGAGTCTTGCAAGTGCTAGTCTTGCAGCTGTTGCACTTCTGCCTTCATTTGGGCTAACAAGTTGTAACAATGTCCGCTTCCAGTTTCGAAGTCTCTAGCCTGCCTAACCGCTCTACCTTCAAGGGCAACTACTTTTCTCTTTAAATTGGCAACAATTTTCTCATGGTCCCTTTTCAACTGATTCAAGTATTGGCGACGCTCTTCGGTTCTTGTCGCCCACTGTGCTTTAAGTTCTGCCATGACATTTTCAGCTTTTCCTAGCTCATCCCGCCATTCTCTGACTTCGCTTTCCAATCTTTTTACCAATTGTTCATCGGATCGGCTCCTCGGTTGCTTATCGATGGTTATCTTCAACTGTCGGACTTGGGCCTTAAGAGCGTCATTTTCTCTGGCTAGTCTATTCTTTTCACCTTGATCCTCGGCAACCTGTACACTGTTCTCGAATTTCAGACTCTCGACTTGTTGCTTTAATTTACCAATCTCAACTCGATAGCTTTCTTCCTTTGCTAACCAATCCCACTGCTCTTGGGACGACTTGGCGAAATCTTCGAGATGAGGTCTTTTAGCCGGTCTCCCATATGCCACGTCACCTCTGAACCATTCGTGATACCCTGGAGCAATTTCCCCTCTGACCCTATCGGACACACAAGTGTTTGCCATCAGATATTGACACTCACTCCAAATTTGACGAACCTCTTCCTCGGGGAATCGACCGTCAGGACTAATTTCGACCACTTGGGTACTCAAATCTTCATCTCTTGGTATTACTTGATATCTACCGAGTTGCCTCAGAACCCGATACGGTGCATAAGGTTGTATGCTTTTGAGTCCCATTAACAAAAAATGCGGTCGGGCTGCTGGCATATATATGACTTCCTCGACAGACAACCATCCAAGCACCCACTGTATCTGGCTAGCCTCGAGGTTCCGAAATAATAATGCCCAAGCCGTGACTCCTTCAGGTAGACCAGCCCCTTTGATTCTCGTACAAAATTCCCCTATACAAGTTTTCTCAGCCGAGCCATAGCTCAAAAACTGAGAGCGCGGGCACAAATGTTCAATCATCCACATTTGTAACAATAAGTTACATCCCTCAAAAAATTTGCCCCTAGCTTTGCACGCAGTGAGAGCTCTGAAGATATCAGCCACAATCATAGGTGCTAAAGTGCTTTTCCCCATGGTTTGCAAAGTACTGACGACGCCTGCTACTTTCAAATCAATATTACCATCTTTCCTTGGGAATATTACGAGACCCAAAAAAGCTACCATAAATGCCACTCGCCTGTGTTCCTCCCATTTTTGTCGGCTATTTCTGCTGCAAAGCTTAAAGTCTGGATTATTGAACCCGCCCACATGGCCATATCTATCATACACGAAGCGGAAACTGCAGAAACCCTTTGCAAAATCTGAGTGATGAACTGTCCCGGGGTACTTTCAAGGAATCCAGGAATCGATGTATGGTAATGGCCCTAGGAGCAATCAAGTATTTGAATCTCAATGGAGCTTGGTCACTTCCAATGTACCCCGCTATTTCCTCTATTGTTGGGGTGAGTTCAAAGTCTGAAAAATGAAACACATTATGTGCCGAATCCCAATGGGCGACCAATGCCCTGATGATATCCCCCCGAGGCTGAATGTCTAATAAATCCGGAAGGTCTTTCAAATATTTTCTCACTTCGTCTTGCCCTTCTTTGCCCAAATCATTCCACCACAATTGCAGCTCAAAAGGGATTTTGGTCATTATTGAAAAAGGCTCATTTATTGTCGTGCTCATCCTGCACATTTATTAAAGCGTTTAAGCAAAAGAAAACTTTTATTTAACTCCAAAAACTACTATCTATATTATCGACTCAAAATTAACCCTATATTTCAAATGAAGAACTCAATTCTTAATTCTAATATTTTTAGATAAAAGACCCGATATTGCGACACGGCCTTCCTGCGCCTCAGGGGCGAAAATTTTAAGGTTGTGAGGGTCAAAAATCAAAATACGACCAAAGGTGGTTGTTTATGCAAAGTCAGCCCTCCGGTGCCCCGTTTGGGAATATTTGGCTATTTATGACATAACAACATCACCTGACTTATTTATGACTCTTTTTTATCGTTTTTCAAATTATGAAACTCAATATTGCAAACACGGCCTTTCAACGTCTCGGGGACGAAGATTTTTAAGGTTGTGTGGGTCAAATGGACCAAATCTTAAATATGACCCAAAAGTGGCTGTTTATGCAAAGTCAGCCTTCCGGCGTCCCCTTCGGGAACATTCGGCTATGTCTTGATAAAATAGCGTCACCCGACTTCTTAGAAATTTGACATATATATTTTGCTATTTTTTTTTAAAAAAAAAGGGGAAGTTGGACATCACCCGACTTATTTATGACAAAATTAAAAATCTTGACATGTTTTTTTTTGTTTTTTTTTATTTGTTTTTGGCTTTTTTAGCAAAAGGGGGGTTGGACCCGATGAGGGTTGCCTACGTATCTCACATCCGGTGAGAATCAAACCCGCGTAGTTCGGGCAAATTAACCGAACTATTTTAAAACATGACTCTTTTCCATTTTTATTTTTTCCGGGCAAGACAATCTATTTTCCTTTTCTATTTTTGAAAAAGACAAAATAATGATTTTTTTTCATTTTCAACAAACAATAAAACAATCTATTTTTCCAAAAAAAATAAAAGACTCTTTTTTTCTATATTTTTTAGTAAGACAAAATAAAATATTTTCCTCTTTTTTTTTTCAAAATTTCGGCAGAGTTTCGCCAGTAATTGGTCATTGGTTTTTTCTAAAATAATCAATTAACTCCCTAACTGATATATTCTTTTTCCCTTTTTTTCCTTCAATTTTCCAACATTCCCGAGATTCAAAAACCGGTCAACATGCAAGTTCGAAACAAATATATGTACAGAGCAAGTAGGATGCATCAGAATGGTCTTTTCATTTCAGGTTGCTAGTCCTAGACGGACCCAACCCCTGTGTTGAGTCCCCTAAGTCAAATGCAACGTGATGCAAATAAGCGTTCCTACTAGGGATCCGGCATGAAGTCACGTTATTCTATATTCAAAACCTGGGTCAGTGTACTAGACTGTGTACCCGAGCGGACAACTCGAGTCGAGGAGGGGGCAACTTACCGGGAACCAAAAGGCCATCCGGCTTCGTAACTTGTCCGACCTCTTTCTTATTTCAGGGTATAACACTAACAGAATAGGGAGTCTCAACCAGTAAGCACATCCCCGGAGGTGAAGAGAGAAGGGTTCGGCACAGTTTATATATACAGTCAAATAATATCAAAGCGGTAAAAGCAGCATTTAGCACATTAGGCTCAAACATGTAAAAATCAGATAAAGCCAAATATAACAATTTATCTAAGCTCGAATCTCTAACCCCGAACCAGTGGTTTTGGGTTACCATAAATAGTCTCCAGCAGAGTCGCCAGAGCTGTCACACCTCCTTTTTCCGCCCCGCGAGGGTACAAGGAGTTTTTTCCAATTAAAGGACAGTCGAAACGGGATTTGTTTATTTATTTCAGAGTCGCCACTTGGGAGATTTAGGGTGTCCCAAGTCACCAATTTTAATCCCGAATCGAGGAAAAGAATGACTCTGTATTACAGTCCGCGAACCAGAAATCCGGATAAGGAATTCTGTTAACCCGGGAGAAGGTGTTAGGCATTCCCGAGTTCCGTGGTTCTAGCACGGTCGCTCAACTGTTATATTTGGCTTGACTATCTGATATAATACGTATTATAAACTTATGTGCAAATTTAACTTTTAAAAACCGCTTTTATCATTATTTATTTTATACAAAATTGCAACGTCGTGAAAACGCATCTCGAGCCACGCCACAACCAGTGCACGCGTGATTTGTTGATGCATTTTGACTTCGTCAAGATCGTGATTTGGGTTACATAAATGTACACCCGTATTCAAGAAAATAACCTTATTAAATATGCGCCAAAATACTACGCGTTATGATATTATTAGGTAAGACCGTGAATTTTACTAAATCGCCCATCTTGAAATCTAGGTATTTTCTTATATAAAAAAAATAAATAAATAAGATTGGAGGACTGCAATTTTTTGTATTATTTATATTTATTTATTTGTTAGCGAGATCCTCCCTTATTTTATGAATACCCTTTAATGACTACATCTTTATTATTACTAAGTTTGTCCATAATTATGAAGTCAATCTCTACATACTTAAAAATAACATATTAATTACTAATTCAAAACAAATATTAATGGAAAGTAATATTACTAAAATGATAATTACGAACAACATGGAATTGCCCAAAAAGTAAAAAAAAAACTAATTATCCCATAGTTGGATTAAAACATATTGTTAGTATGACTTAAGCTTATTGAAATTAATTATTTACAAATACTGAAAAATTAAAAAAAACTTGATTACTAAACCATATTTCTAAAAGTTAAACAATTTAAACTTAACTAACTTTGTTTTAATTCACATCATGTCCTAATACTTGATTTGCAAACTAATTCATGTTTTAACTGAAATTAACTACATGATTCCGATTAACTTAATGTTGACAAAAAACTTATGAATAAGGAATTAATTAATTTTTGCCAAACTGATTCAATAACGCCATTTTTTACGTTATTTCTTCTATTTTGATTATTAAACAGTTTTAATTAGTAATCCGTCTTGAATATATTTCCTAAAAATCCGGTTAAGGCGTTATTTAATATATCGCTATAACATGTCTAATTATGCCAAATGACAGTGATTGACAGAATAATAATACATGAATAATCAAAATACAATACAAAAAAAAATTAAAACTAAATTAAAAATTTAACATTCCGTACTTCATTTCAGCTTACAAAATGCCAAAATTATAATTGTGTACCTGGTATTGCCAATATAAGAAGAAGAAAGTCAGCCACGCAGTAATAACAATACAGCACATCAACAAAAGTCCAATAGCAGTAACAACCCAGGAACAGAGTTTGCAAACCGGCGGAGTATTAATCTCAAAACAAAAGCTTCAAGCTTTGATGAAAAACAATTAATTCTGATTTCAAACAATGAAAGAAAGCAAAAGATTTTTTTTTAGTTTTTTTTTTGAAAGTTTAAATATTTTTTCGGAATTTTCTCTCTCTTAAATGTTCAGCCTTTTTTTCTCTCTCTCTTATTTTCTTTCTGTTCAGATTCGTTCTTTCTCTTCTGTATCCTCCCCTATCTGTATTCAAGACTTCTATATATATATCTCATCCCATAAATCTTTTAATCAATTAAAATTAACCCATTTTCTCCTACCAAACCCATTTTCTTCCCACTCATCCCTATTACATTAAATAAATATATCAACCCCACCCCATTATATTTTGTCCCTCATGCTTTCACTAAGCAAATACAAGATTCCTCCCCACTAAATTTTATCTTGTCCCCCCTTTATATTAAACAACTATATCACAACCCACCCCATTTCATTTTGTCCCCCATGCTTCACATAAAAAAATTACAAAATGTACAATTCCTAAACTACCCCTCCGACCTTACTGAAATTACCAAACTACCCCTGAATGTACTGCAAATTACCAAACTACCCATCAGCTATAACACATCAATTAATCACACTCAACCAAAATATAGCCAATATGAACAATTTTTATATAAATTCAAACAACAATATGAACACGGATGAACATCATAACAACAATATCACATGAACACAAATTGAACAACAAATAACAACTAAAATTTGTTTGAACAATATTTTTAGCAACAACAAACCTATTTTCGGATTCAACAACAACAACAATCAAACAAGCATATTTAGATTTCTAAATTCAATAATATTGAACTTAAAATTAACTCTAACAACATTACAACAAACAATTCCTATATTAAACTTTAAACAAGATTATGAGACAATTTCAAGAAATAATCATAAATGGTAAACAAGAAATCAAGCTATACAAATTTCGGATTCAAGATCAAACAAACAAAGTATGAACATGAATGAAATCTATATTAAACAACAAGCATGACGGATTCAAACGATTAAATCAATATATTTCCTTTAACACAACTAAATTTTTTTAGACAAATAACAAGATCAACGAAGAAACAATTATGAACTTAAGCTTGAACTTAACAATATTAACAATTTCTAACAATACATAAACACATGAAACAAATTGAAGAAACAGTTAATTAAATTTCAATTTGAATCTAACAAACATCAAACTAACAAATTCTTACCTAAACAATAAAACAAACATGAAATAAACATGAAAAGCCACTAATTAACTTTCCATTTGAAATCTGAAAATTAATTCAATCAAAATACATGAACAAAACCAAAAATCAAATATCTATCGATTTTAGATTCGAGAAATATCAAAACGAATTACGGACAAAATAAAATTCAAAAACTACTAACCGGACTGAAACGACGAACGACTAACCAACGACGAACTCGAATTTAAGAAGTTGACTGAAGCAACGTCGAAGCAGTAGCAATGGAGGTTCGACGCAGCATCAATGGAGGAAAAGGAGAAACAGCGGCGACAAAGCCGACGGGGAGGTCGACGGACAGCTGCTCGACATTGAGGCAATGCAATGGTAGCCATGTCTACGCCGAAGCTGGAGCAACGACATCCATTTGGAGCATCCATGGCTGCTCGTCGCAGCTGGACACGGACAGCAGTAGCGACGTGTCAGAGCAGTGGTCGACGAACTGTTCATCGACATGGTGGAGCTGGGTGTTTGGACGGGATTGTGGTCGTTTGGTCGACTAGTTCTGTTGGAATCGTGAAGACGCAGCAACGGGGGGGGGGGGGGGGGACTGGACGAGGCAGCAGGCGGCGCCGGGACGAGGTTGATGTAATAGAAGGCAACGCAGTAGCAGTTGCGTGAGCAACAATGGCGACTGGCCATGGCGAGGGTGAGCATCTTGGAAATAAGACGACGATGGTCGTTTGGACGAAGAAGATGAAGCAGCAGCACCAATTGAAGAAGCAGTCGACGCAGCGTTGGCAACCATGGATGTCAAGCAAGTTTTGAGCTTGACGAAGGAGATGAAGACGCAGCTGGGTCATCCATGATCGGAGAAGGTAAAGCTTGAACAACTGTTCTATTTGGACGTGCGGTTGAGGGCAGCCATGGGAGGTCTTCATTTTGGTGATGGAGAAGAAGAAGAGAGGGTGGGGGCGGGCAGATAGTTTTAAGGGTTTTTTGTGTTGTTTTTCTCTTTTTTGTTTTGTTTTGTTTTTGTTTTGTAAAAAATAAAAAAAAAATGAAAATGAAGAGGGGGAGTTGGGTTGTTGGTACTGGACTGGGTCGACCCAGTTCGAAATGGACTGGGTCGTTTGGGAAGATTGGGCCATTTTTTGGGCCTGTGGCTTGAAATCGAAAGAAGAGGCCCAATTCCGACTTTCTTTATATTTTCGCTCTCTTTTCTTCTTTTTATTTCTCTAAAACTAAATTATAAAAATACTTAAATTATTATTAAGAACTAAATTAAGTTATAAAAGTGCAAATTAACTCCCAATAACAATTAACGCACAATTAAGTAATAATTAAGCATAAAATTATATATTTGGACATTAAATGCTAAAAATGCAAACAATGCCTATTTTTGTAAATTTTTATTTTTTTGTAAACAAACTTAATTACTAACAAATTGTAGAATTAAATCCTACATGCAAAATGCGACATATTTTTGTATTTTTTATTAACTTAGCAAATAAACATGCACAGACAAATACAAATAATTATTCAAAATATAACAAAATATCACAAAATTGCACACCAAGGAAAATTATTTTATTTTTGAATTTTTTGGGAGTAATTCTCATATTGGGCAAAAATCACGTGCTTACACAACCCGCCCCCGAGGCGACATGCAGATGTCGTGTCCCGACATACTACACCCCTCCGAAACGAAAGAGGTATGCCTCCACTACTATCTACTCATAATTTTTGTGTTTCCCCTTCAGAGATAGTGTACGCACTGGAAAAACTGGGCACGAAGGTGCAGTGGCTGCAAAGGATGAAATCGGATCCAAGCACCAGGAGGTCAAATGTCCTGTGTGAATTCCACCAAGAAAGAGGACACAAGACCGAAGATTGCATTGGTCTGCAACAAGAAGTAGTGAGGATGTTAAACTAGGGGTACCTGAAAGAACTGCTAAGCGATAAAGGACGGGCCAACTTCGCTCGAGGGCATGACTGACCTCAAGGACCTCCAAAGCCACCATCACCAGCTCGTACCATACAAATCATCATTGGCGGCGGCGGCGACATGGCAATCAACCATGTGAAGTTCACTACCATGCATAAACTCAAACAGATAGTCGCCCACGAACGGTATGACGACCACGAAGACAGTATCATCTTCGATAAGTCAGATACTGACGGTTTGTCTTTCCCTCACTATGATGCTTTGGTTATAACTTTACACATCGCAGATACCGATGTAAAAAGAATAATGGTGGATGACAGAAGCACCGTATGTATTGTTCACCCACGAGTTCTCATGCAAATGAGGCTCGAGGATAAAATAATACTGCGTTGCATAACACTAACAAGTTTTAATAATGCAGTAGAACGGACATCTGGATATATAGTGCTACCCATCCTGGTAGGAGGGGTTACTCTAGAGACGACATTCCACGTCATGAACCAGGAAACGGCCTACAACGCCATCATAGGGCGACCATAGATACACGTCATGCGAGCCGTCCCTTCCAGCTTCTATCAAGTAATTAAGTTTCCATCTCATGGGGGATATTTAGCATCCGAGGCGAGCCGCGTACTGCTAAAGAATGCTACCAGATCACCCAAGATTTCACACACTAAACAACTAAAAGGGGCAAGTGCATAAGCATAGCAATCAGCCATGTCGGGAACCAAACCCGACGTACAAGTAGAGGCCATCAAAGACCCGGACATCATAGAAGCATGCAAGGAAACCATAGAAGATCTCGACCCCATCCAATTGGATAACATCGATAGCACCAAAGAGGCTTATGTTGGACACAACCTCTTGGATCCAGGTGAGTATCGTGAGTTTTTAACCAACAATGCCGATTTGTTTGCTTTTTCCTACTTAGATATGCCAGGGATCCCGAGTGATACACCACACACAAGATGAATGTCGATCCACTTTATCCGCCGGTATGGCAAATGAGGAGAAAGTCCAATGCCGCAATCAATAAGGCGCTCAGCGAGGAGGTTGATAAATTACTCGCCAACGGTTCCATCAGAGAATCAAAATACCCCCCAATGGGTCGCCAATGTAGTCACGGTCAAAAAGAAGAACGGGAAATGGCGAATGTGTGTTGACTTTACCAATTTAAACAAAGCATGCCCGAAGGACTCTTTTCCGTTACCCCACATCGACCAACTTATCGATGCAACAACGGGGCACGAATTGTTGAGCTTCTTGGACACCTACTACGGTTATAACCAAATTCTAATGGCCTAAGAAGATCAAGAAAAGACCACTTTCATCACTCATCGAGGAATGTACTGCTATAAGGTGATGTCGTTCGGGCTTAAGAATGCAGGGGCCACGTATTAAAGGTTAGTCACCAAAATGTTCAAAGAACAACTCGGTAAGACAATGGAGGTTTACATCGACGACATGCTAGTGAAGTTGGCAAAGAAAGAAGATCACATTGGTCATCTGAAGGAAGCTTTCGAGATATTAAGGCAGTACGGGATGAAATTGAATCCCGAAAAGTGCACCTTCGGCGTAACTTCTGGAAAGTTCCTTGGTTTCCTAGTGTAACAAAGGGGGATCGAGGTCAACGCGGATCAAATCAAGGCCATCAATGCAATACCGGAGATGCTGACCAGCAAAAAGCAGGTGTAGAAATTAACAAGGCGAATAGCCGCCCTATCAAGGTTCAATTCACGATCCTCGGATAGATGCCACAAATTCTTCAATGTGTTAAGGAAAGACCACGGGCTGCAATGGAACGATGAATGCGTCGACGCCCTGAGAAAGCTGAAAACGTATCTATCGTCGCCATCACTACTCGTCAAAGCAGATCCGGTTGAATGTTTACTTGATCTAGCAGTTTCCGAAGTTGCAGTAAGCGCAGTCTTGATCCGTGAAAATAAAGGTACGCAATCTCCGATTTACCATATCATCAAAACTTTAATCGATGCCGAAACAAGGTACCCTCACCTTGAAAAACTAGCTCTGGCATTAGTCGTAGCTTCACAGAATCTTAGACCGTACTTTCAGTGTCACCCTATAAAGGTGGTGACAACCTTCCCCCTAAGGGGTATCCTACACAAACCCGAACTATCGGGTAGACTAGCCAAGTGGGCCATAGAACTAACCGAGCATGACATAACGTACCAGCCATGAACTGCCATTAAGTCGTAGGTGCTCGCCGACTTCATCGCTGATTTTAGCACGGAGATATTGCCCGAGGTAGAACAAGAAGCACTCTGCACTTTTACACATACCGACCTCTGGGTCCTCTACACCAATAGTTCCTCTAATGCCTCGGGATCGGGACTGGTACTCGTCCTCGAGGTCCCTACAGGCGAAGTAATTCGCCAGTCTATACGATGCCCCGAGATGACTAACAACGAGGCCGAGTATGAAGCTGTGATTGCAGGTTTGAAGTTAGCCCTCAAATATGGCGCTCGACGACTCGTCCTCCATTGTGACTCCCAACTCGTGGTGAACCAAGTCACTAGGACTTTCCAAATCAAGGAGCAAAGACTACAAAGGTACCAGTCGGAAATCCACAAACTACTGCCAGAATTCGACGAATGTCGCCTCGACCAAATACCCAGGGCACAAAATATCGAAGCAGATGGCCTTGCTAAACTAGTTGCGGTCACCAAGAATATCAACAAGGAAAATGTGGTCACCCTCCTTCATTCCGCAATAGACCACATCAAGGTACATTCTATAAACTTTACTTGGGACTGGCGTAACCGCTTCGCATCCTATTTGCAGGATGGAACGCTCCCACAAGATAAAAAATAAGCCAAAAAACTCTGGGTACAAGCAGCCCTAGTCAAATGTCTTGGGCCACATCAAACAAGGCGAGTACTGGAAGAAGTACACGAAGGGCACTGTGGCGCCCATACGGGAAACTGCGCCCTCGTCCGATGCCTCATCCGCACCGAGTACTACTGGCCTACCATGAAAAACGAAGTCGCGGACTATGTCCGGAGATGTGAACAATATCAAAAGTACGCCCCTATGATACATCAAGCAGGGGAACTCCTTCATTCCGTCACTTCGCCATGGCCATTCATAAAGTAGGCAATGGACATAGTCATCCCCCTCCTAGCAGGACGAGGTAAGGTACGCTTCCTTTTGGTTTTAACTGACTATTTTTCTAAATGGGTGGAAGCAGGTTCATACACTCAGATACGTGACCAGGAGGTCATCACGTTCACATGGAAAAATATTATGTTCCATTTTGGCATTCCCAAAGAAATCAGCTGCGACAACGGACCTCAATTGGTCAAAAAAAGAACAATTGAGTTTTTCAAAAAATGGCACATCAAACGAATACTCTCCATACCATATCACCCTGCCGCCAATGGTCAAGCCGAGTCCTCCAATAAGGTAATACTGAATATATTGAAAAAGAAGCTTGAGGATGCTAAAGGGCTATGGCCTGAACTACTACCAGAAGTATTATGGGCATACCGTACCACGCCAAAAACCAGTACAAGAGAAACGTCATATTCGCTGGTCTACGAGACTAACGCAGTTATACCCGTCAAAGTCGGAGAACCCAGTTTGAGATACTCCAATGAGAGCGCACCAAGCAACGACGAAAGTAGGCTACAAGATCTGGATGAAGTCGAAGAACTGAGAGACATGGCCCACATAAGAATGGTAGTCCAGAAGCAGCAAGTAGAAAGATACTACAACAAGAGAGCCAAGGTGCGACTATTCAAATTCGGAGACTACGTCCTCAAGGCCAAAACACAAGCATCAAAAGACCCTAATGAGGGAAAATTGGGAATGAACTGGGACGGACCATACAAAATCATAGTTGCAGCAAACAAAGGAGCATTCCAGTTAGAAATAATGGAGGGAAAACTACTCCAAAAAAACTGGAATGTCACCCACCTCAAGTACTTCCACTTCTAAAAGAAGGCGTCACCTAAGTCGTACTCTTTTTTCATCACCCGGGTTTTGTCCCAATCGGGTTTTCCTGGGAGAGTTTTTTAATGAGGCAGCAAGGGAGACGCCTTAAGGGTCGAAGTGTTGTCCATTACCTCGATCCGTCGACATGATCTCCGGAGCGAAGTAATGAAGGGACTGGATATAGATAATCGAATCTCCATCGTATGTGCAGAGTCGACATGTGATTCTCACAAGAATTTAATCAAATATTCATTGTATGTGCAGAGTCGACATGTGATCCTTACAAGTATATAATTAAACCGCCATTGCATAAACAAAGTCATGTCTTCCTACGGGAATACGATCAAAATCTCCAAGAAGAAATAGCCAAGGCCATCGACGATAATATGAGTTTGACCTCGTTCGAACTACGACGGGATCCCACTTCGACGATAGCTCGAAGCAATATCCCAATGGCCAAGGCCATCGACGATAATATGAGTTCGACCTCGTTCGAACTACGACGGGATCCCACTTCGACGACAACTCGAAGCAACATCCCAATGGCCAAGGCCATCGACGATAATATGAGTTCGACCTCGTTCGAACTACGACGGGATCCCACTTCGACGACAGCTCGAAGCAACATCCCAATGGCCAAGGACATCGACGATAATATGAGTTTGACCTTGTTCGAACTACGATAGGATACTACTTCGACGACAGCTCAAAGCAACATCCCAATGGCCAAGGCCATCAATGATAATATGAGTTCGACCTCGTTCGAACTACGACGGGATCCTACTTCGACGATAGCTTGAAGCAATATCCCAATGGCCAAGGCCATCGATGATAATATGAGTTCGACCTCGTTCGAACTACGATGTGATCCTACTTTGACGACAGCTCAAAGTAATATCCCAATGGCCAAGGCCATCGACAATAATATGATTTTGACCTCGTTCGAACTACGACGGGATCCTACTTCGACAACAGCTCGAAGTAACATCCCAATGGCCAAGGCCATCGACGATAATATGAGTTCGACCCTGTTCGAACTACGACGGGATCCTACTTCGACGACAACTCGAAGTAACATCCCAATGGCCAAGGCCATCGATGATAATATGAATTTGACCTCATTCGAACTACGACGGGATCCTACTTTGACGACATCTCGAAGCAATATCCCAGTGGTCAAGGCCATCGACGATAATATGAGTTCGACCTCGTTTGAACTATGACGGGATCCCACTTCGACGATAGCTCGAAGTAACATCCTAATGGCCAAGTCCATCAACGATAATATGAGTTCGACCTCGTCCGAACTATGACGGGATCCTACTTTGATGACAGCTCGAAGCAACATCGCAATGGCCAAGGCCATCTATGATAATATAAGTTCTACCTCACTTGAACTACGACGGGATACTACTTTGACGATAGTTCGAAGCAACATCCCGATATCCAAGGCCATCAACAATAACATGGGTTTAATAAATGGAAGAAAGGATAAATCGACGAAAAAAAGTTTACATTACATCAAATTATTATTTACACTAGCCCTTACAAGCGGGCTCAAGTATGCCCCCCGCAAATACCCCAAAACAAAAGTAAACATAAATAAAGACTACACATCACCCCGGGGGGGTAAGCATCTTCGTACCACGAATCCGAGGCAAGGGGGTTCGCATCATCAGAATTGATGTCATCCCCGTCAGGTGTGAGGGGATTGTACCTGCCTGCCTCACGAGCTGCACGAGCTTCGGTGTACACGGACTGGAGCTCCGCCTCAGTAGCCCTTCCCTCAGCGTGAAAAGACTTATACACGTCAAGCCGAGCCTCCACGTAGACCCATAACTCGTATAAATTACGGGGCATGACCGGATCGGCTGAGGCACGAGACATAGAAGGCTGAGAACGTCAATTTGCATCATCCACCCTCAACAAGGCCATTTGTCCATTCAGTGCAGCTAGCTCAACCTCCATCTCTTTTACACGCCCTTCGAGCCCGGTAACCTTACGACCAGAGGCTTCCTTCTCTTCGGCCAGCTCCGACCTACAAACGTGGAGGGCATTCTCCATAAATGCAGTTCCAAAAATAGTTGCTGCCAATTTGTCAGTACCGACGCTCAGCTCGCCTTTAAGCCCCTCTACCTTTGTTGCTTTCGCACTTAGCTCAGCGGTCAAACCGACCACCTTTGCCTGCAAGTCGGCATTTTCGGCCATCACCCCCTACTCAACTCCAGTTCGTCGTCCTTCACTTTGAGGGAAGCCTCGAGTTCGCTATTACGAGCGACAGTTTTCATAAGTTCCTCATCCCGCTCCCTCAACTCTTCAATCTTACGCTCTAATTAGTCCTCCTGTTGTTTGAGCCCCTCGCGAAACAACTAGAACTCGGGGTCCTGATGATAAATGTCGGCCATCGCCGGATGCTTAGCACGATACTGCTGGTATTTGGATGACATATTCTCATAAAGGCCCGTCCTTTTCCTTTCTCGACGCTCTCTCTCAACCTCCATGACGAGGGTTTAAAAAGAGAGAAAGGGAGAAGTTAGAAACAAAATACAGAATGACGATCACCGCACAAACCCAACGACGAAAAGGGAAGAAGAGGCACCTACCTGCAGGGCTATACCGACAACCTTCTGAGATAACTATACGTCGTTCATTGCCCTAAGCAACTCGCTTTTAGGAGCAGCACATAAAGGAGCTAGGGCAGACGCCACCTGCTCGTTCTTCAGCAGCAAGTTGTAGTCCCCCTGGACAACTACATGACGGTCAGATCCTTCCATCCTAACCTCCACATGGGTATGGCGACCCACAAACTCATTAACATCATCTGGGTCGACATTCGAACCTGAGCCTTCACCCTCAACACGAGGTCCTCCAACATTGGACAACGCACCACCCTCAACAAAGCGCATTGAACCAGCTCCTGGGTAAACTCCTTCCACTTGGGGATATCTCTCCAATAAAATGGTGTCGTCCATGAATATGGGCATAAGGGCTGTCTGAGACACCCTACTTCTATCAACATCCGTGGCCACAACCTTTCTAAGTTCCAGCCTCCTTCTTTTTCTTGACAATGGCTCATCTCCGTTAGAGGATTCGTCCAAAGGGAGTGAGGCCGGCACCGAAGAAGCCTCTTCCCTCACGACCACGACTCGAGATGGACCTTTAATAGAATAGGTTAAGGACAAACCTCTCGAATAGACTCACTTAGAACAAATTGCGTATCCGCAGTAGCAATGACTTGTCGAAAGGCAGGGACTGGCGTCCGTTGCCTAGAAGTTCCTCGACCTGTCATCACAAAGGGGCATACCATTAAATAAGGTCACACGACCAACAAAGTAGTAAGTAAGACATTTACCTGAGGGAACTTTAGGGTCGTAACGCTTCATGAAGGCAGGCCAACCTCAAGTTTCTGCTGCATGAGGCAACAGATGGGCTACCCAATCCCTGATATCCGCAATAGGGCGAGGTGGATGGCCCATAGCTGCAAACGGGAAGCGAATAAATGTTATAGTGAATATAAAAGAAAGGGGAGTAAAACGATTGGCGACACTTACGAGCCTCATTCCATCGAATAGGGAATCTAGCGGAATCAGAAACGACGTGCTTGGTTTTGACAAAGAAGTACTTGTGCCAAAAATTGCGGCTTGCGGTCATCTGTCCCGACCACCAGCCCTTTCGTGCCACAAAGCCTCAAATGCACCATGGTACCCTTGAGGAGGCCAGGTGTAAACAGGTGCAAAAAGTGGTGGACAGAATCGTT
This sequence comes from Nicotiana sylvestris, assembly GCF_000393655.2. Taxonomy (NCBI): domain Eukaryota; kingdom Viridiplantae; phylum Streptophyta; class Magnoliopsida; order Solanales; family Solanaceae; genus Nicotiana; species Nicotiana sylvestris. Next base: position 210,064,586 of record NC_091059.1, read on the forward strand.
ACACTCCGCCAACTCTGCATATTTGGTCAGTACCAGAAGTACCTTTAGCGTATATGGCGAAAGTTGTGCTGGACAAACTTGGTAGAATCTACAGAATTCTTCCATTAAGGGGAAGAAGGGAAGAGTATAACCGATCATAAAAGGGTACTCCTAGAAAGCGCAGTACCCAGGTCTGTGGATGTCCACATGATCTCTTCCCGCTGGAACCATCTCTATATGAGCAGGAATGTCATACTTTACACGAAGAGCATCGATATGAACTTGCTCCATCTCAGAAAATATGGGGTTCGGGGTATGAGGGGGTTCTTTGAGGAAGTAACTCCGGGATAAGGGGTGTTTCGATAGTAACTCCTCCACCGTAGGAGGGCTATCACCCTCTTCTACCATCGTATCTTCACCGCCAGAAGGTGGCGCCGTGGACAATGTGGTGGCTTCAGGAGCCTCTTCACGAGAACAACGAGACCTCAGCATAATATCATTAAAAGGAATATCAACACAGAAGGAAGAAGGAAGAAGAAGCTTCAAATGAAGAACGTAAGAAGAAATAGAAGGACATGAGAGCAAATGAGGAAGAGTGAAAGAAGTTATCAAGAGCGAAATGGCTAAAGTTTTTCGAAAAACAAACCCTTCACCTATTTATAGGGTTGGGTAGTGCCAGAATCGAGGCGGCAGGTCACGAAGCAGCTCAAGAATCGAAGCATCCAACCGTCAATCCCTGCCTCGAAAACATGCGTAATGACGATGCATGTGAAGCTGACATCATTTCCCGGTAAAGTGTATCACTCGGTGTTTTGTTGAAAACGATGACCATCTCTCATTGGCCATGTCGTAACGTTTCGACGGATCAAATTTCTCCATAAGAACGCATGAAGTGCGCTAATCGAGGATGTATCCGGTCGCAACCCCGACAAGTGGAGGGACTAATTGTATGGGTTCAAATTTGACCGATCACGACCAACAACGAGTACGACAAACGACTGGGTTTTTTCGAGTCGATGTCCCAAGGGAGACGACCTCAAGGTAGAAGAAGAGATTGTGCGACCTCCGTAACGGTGTAAGCCCAGTAGGGGATATTAGGAATATTCCGTCGAATATTCCTTGTATTTGGTCTTTTACAATTTAGAAGAGATTCTCTCTTAGTATAAAAGGGGGACAATAACCTTGTAAGAGGGGGGAGATTTTTTGATTTCTGGAATACGAAGAAAATTATCAACCTTCTTTTCATCTATCATAGTTCTAGAGATTATTATATTCAGCTAAGATTTATCCCTTCATCTTTGATTGATTTGTCCAAAAAGGTTTTAGTATTTTTTGAGTCAAATATTTTTGCCTCCACTTTTCTTATTTTCCATTTTCGTAATATGACAGTGGAGGGGAAAAGTTGGGTTTTTTAATTTTATAAGATTTTAGTGAATAACAAATTTGTAGACAATATTGTAATGAGAAAAATTGTATTTAAATACAAAGGTGACGTGTCAAGACACGTAGACTGGTCAAAGATTTACAACTAGCCAAGAGGCACGAGTTGCAACAGATACGAGAAAATGGCAGAGGAAGAGGCATGGGTAGTTATTCAAATAACTCAGCGCCCGTACCTATCTAAGTCATTTATGTCCGAGAATCAAAAGGAATGAATCTGACAATAGAAAAGAGTGCAGATACGGCATTTAATAGGCATTAAATATGGAACATTAGAGAATTTGTATTGAATGTAATGATTATGTAACGTAGCATTCAATGTCTTTAATTACTCATAATATCCTCATTATGATTTGGGCAAAACGTATATCTCCAAGATATCTATAAAAGGGAGATATTTGATCACTTGTAAGGACACGAAACACTATTGAAAAAAACTTTTGGTTACTTGTTTTTCTCTTGATTACTCTCTTGCTACCTAAATTACTTTATTTTATACATTATTTTGATTATCAGTAACCCGTGTTCTTCTAAATTCTAGCTTTGACTAAAATTTTATTTTTTAGTTAAACAAATTGGTTCCGTTACCGGGAAACTGATAATCTATTTTCTTTTCACTTAACTTTCTTTGTTGCATCAATTATATCGAACAACAATGACAACACTCAAGGAAACCAAGAGAACTAACAGAATCAGGGAGATCCACAGAATATTAACACTCAAGTTCCTACTCCACGAGACTCTCCATGGCAATCTCGTGAGGGTACTCCTGATGGGTCTCAAATAAACGAGCATGCTCAATTTGAAAATGTTGAAGCTATTGATGAAGCTTTGCAGAAATTAATTGTTGCTCAGGTCAACAAAGCTGTTGAGGCACTTGTTAACCAGTTACCTATTGCTACACCCACACCTACTCTAAATAATAACACTTTGGAAAACCCTCGTTCCGGGCTTGTTAACTCAGGCGGCGGTGGAACTCCCAGTGAATCACAGGAGAGAGAACCAGGTAATGTAATTAATTCTGATTTACAAAATTTAGTACTAACCTTGCAGAAACAGCTCAAGGAGCAAAATAGCACATAGAGCAGATACCCGGGGTGCCGCCCATAATCAAAGTGGTAGATATGGATAGATATTCGCAACAACCCTGGAAGCCAAGTGCTGCTCCACTCCCAATTCCAAAAAAGTTCAAAATGCGTGATATTCCAAAATATGATGGAACAACAGACCTACGAGATCACGTGACTACATTCACAACGGGCGTAAAAGGCAACGATTTGACTAAGCAGGAGATTGAATCAGTATTAGTCAAAAAAATTGGTGAAACGCTCACCAAAGGAGCGCTAACATGGTATTCTCTTTTACCCAAAAATTCTATAAATTCTTTTGCTGAGCTTGCAGATTCTTTCATCAAAGCACACTCGGGAGCTCAAAAAGTAGAGAAAAAAATGGAGGATATTTTCAATCAAGCAAGGGGACTCAGAACTACTTAGAGAATTCGTGGATAGATTTCAACGAGAAAGAATGACATTGCCACGTGTACCTGACAACAGGGCAGTTATAGCTTTCACAAGTAATTTGAATGAAAATAGCTCGGAAGCTACGAGGAGACTCAAGGAAAGCCTTCGAGAATTCCCAGCTACAACGTGGAATGATGTTTATAACATGTATAACACGAAGATGAGGATTGAGGAAGATACTGTTCCACAATTTCAAAAAGAAGAAAAGGTAAGTTCGAGACGTACGGAGACCAAAAAAAGATCCGGTAAAAATAGGTACGAGCCTTACATGGGACCTGCAGGAAATGACTCACGGTCAAAGCAGTATAATCAAAGGTACGATCACAGATCAAGAAACAGAGAATCAGGTTCTTTATCAAGATTCAGGAACGAGCGAAACAACTATGAGTCACGAGATGATGATATAAATATAAAAGCGAGATTCGGTGGTTACAACTTCAATGTTAGAACCTCCGAGATCGTAGCTGTTTTGAGAAGCATGGGAGATAAGGTTCGATGGCCAAAGAAAATGAGATCGAATCCAAACAGGCGCAACCCTGACCATTGGTGCGAGTTTCATAATGACCATGGACATAAAACAGCATATTGTAGATTTTTACAAAGTGAAGTTGATCATTTATTAAAACAAGGATATCTTACTAAGTTGTTTAGTGAGAAAGGCAAGCAAGCTTACATGAAGAACAGGCAGGAGCCTCCAAAACCACCTTCTCCCAAAAGAACTGTCAACGTTATAAGTGGGGGTGAAGACGTCAATGGTATATCATATACTGCAACTAACAAAATTTCCAAAGTAACAATTACCCAAGGGAAACAGATGCAGCATGTTTTAAAGGAAGACAACATTACATTCAATAACGCAGATGCAGATGGCGTATTAACCCCTCATAACGACGCACTGATAATATCTTTAATTGTACATGATACTAATGTGAAACGGGTTTTGATTGATCCAGGTAGTTCCATGAACATTATTTTGCTAAGAGTATTATGTGAGATGCAAGCTGAGGATAAAGTGATACCAAAGGCGCACACTCTATTTGGATTTGATAATTCTAGTGTCCTCACGAAAGGAGAGGTAACACTCACCACATTCGCTGAAGGAGTCATCAAAGATACAAAGTTCCAGGTGGTAGATATGGAGATGGCTTACAACATGATTCTTGGGAGACCATGGATCCACGAAATGGATGTTGTTCCTTCAACCTTGCATCAAGTTATTAAATTTCCATCGCTATGGGGAATCTGTCAAATTTGTGGAGATCAACATACAGCCAGGGCTATCAACTCTGTTGCAGATACAAGCACGAGAAATGAAGGTAAATAGCAATCACAGAAGGCAGTTGAAGACACCACAACACAAACCTCAACTGAACAAGGGCAAACAGATGTAGATTCAAGGCCTGATACCATTCAAGAACCAGAAGAGAATGAAAATATCAAAACAACAATAAAGGAATTAGAGCCTGTCGTGTTATTTGCTCAATGGCATGATAAAAAAGTCTATGTTGGAGCTAATCTTAGCCAAGGTATGAGAGGTAAGTAATTGAATTTTTGAAAACTAACGTGGACTGCTTTGCTTGGTCCCACTCTGACATGACAGGAATACCACCAGAGATGATGACTTATAAACTAAATGAAGATCCATCATACCCTCCTGTCAAGCAAAAGAAAAGAAAGCAAGAAACTTTCAAGAATCAGGTGATTCAAGAAGAAGTCCAAAAATTGCTAAAAATTGGTTCCATTCGTGAGGTAAAGTATCCTAACTGGTTAGCTAACACTGTTGTAGTTCCAAAGAAGAACGGTAAGTGGCGGGTTTGTGTAGATTACACAGATCTTAATAAAGCCTGCCCTAAAGATTCTTTTCCACTACCACACGTAGATCAATTGATTGATGCAACTGCAGGTCACAAACTATTAAGTTTTTTGGATTCATATTTAGGTTATAATCAGATTAAAATGGATCCGGGAGATGAAGAAAAAACTTCATTCATAACAGACATGGGGACTTACTGTTATAAAGTAATGCCCTTTGGTCTAAAGAATGCAGGTAAAACGTATCAGAGGTTAGTTACCAAAATGTTTCAAGAGCATTTAGGAAAGACTATGGAGGTATATATAGATGATATGCTTGTTAAAACTCAGTATTTAAAAGATCACATATCACACTTATCTGACACATTTTCAATTTTGCGCAAATTTAATATGAAGTTAAATCCCGAAAAATGTGCATTTGGCATTGCATCAAGTAAGTTTTTGGGTTTTCTTGTTTCTAACCGTGGTATTGAAGTGAATCATGCACATATTAAGGCCATTGAAGAAATCCCTGATATACTTTCAAACAAGAAAGAAGTTCAAAGATTAACAGGGAGAATTGCAGCCTTGGGAAGATTCATTTCTAAATCATCAGAGAAGTGTTTTAAATTCTTCTTAGCCCTTAAGAAGCAGGATCATTTTGAATGGAATGAGGAATGTCAACAGGCACTCAGTAATTTGAAAATGTACTTATCAAATCCACCTTTGCTGGCAAAACCAAAGGCTGGGGAAAGACTACTCATTTACCTTGCTAGTTTGGAAGTTGCGGTAAGCGTTGTTTTGGTCCGAGAAGAACAAGGTAAACAATCCCATATCTATTATGTTAGTAAATATTTGTTAGATGCGTAGACGTGGTATCCTCAGTTAGAAAAACTTGCACTTACATTAATCTTGGCATCTAGAAAGTTAAGACCTTACTTTCAGTGCCATCCTATCGTTGTAGTAACTGCCTACCCTTTACATAATATATTACATAAGCATGAGTTCTCAGGTAGGTTAGCTAAGTGGGAAATAGAGTTAAGTGAATACGAAATCACATACCAACCTAGAACTGCTATAAAATCACAAGTGTTAGCTGATTTCGTGGCTGATTTAGCCAGGGAATGCAATTAGAAGCAGAAAAAGAATTACAGGTATTCAATGGAGCTAACCCGGGAACTTGGACTTTATTCACTGATGGCTCATCTAATGTAAAAGGTGCAGGTTTAGGGATTGTCTTGGTACCACCTACGGGTGAAACCATTCGACAAGCTATTAAATGTCACTCCATAACTAACAATAAAGCGGAGTATGAGGCTGTGATTGCAGGTCTAGAATTGACACGAGAGCTTGGCATAAATTAGATTATAATCAAGAGTGATTCGCAATTCGTGGTTAATCAAATGTTGGGGACTTATACAGCTAGGGAAGAAAGGATGCAACAATACTTAGAAAAGGTACAGGAATTGATAAAGCAATTTCAAACCTGAAAAGTTATACAAATACCAAGGGATGAAAATGTTGAAGCGGACGCCCTAGCTAATCTCGCATCTGCAGCTGATGTGGCAGGCGATGCAAACGCCTCAGTTATACATTTATTTCATTCAGTTCTCGATCCTGATAAGAATGAGGTAAATTTTAATAATTTAACTTGGGATTGGAGGAATGAGATTGTTGCTTTTTTGCAGTATGGTATCGTCCCTGATGATAAGAAAAAAGCTCATGCGCTTCGAAAGAAGGCTGCTCGGTACTACTTAAAGCAAGACAATTTATATCGTAAAATATTCGGTGGTCCCTTAGCAAGATGCCTCGGACCTTCGCAAACGGAGTGTGTAATAAAAGAAATACACGAGGGATATTGCGGGAATCACGCAGGAGGAAGGTCATTGGTAAGAACCTTAATTAGGGCAGGTTATTACTGGCCTAAAATGGAGGAAGAAGCAGGAAGTTTCGCGGACAAATGTGATAAATGTCAAAGGTACGGTAACAATATGCATAGACCTGCAGAGTTATTACATCCGGTCATTGTGCCATGGCCATTTATGAAATAGGGAATGGATATAGTGGGTCCATTACCACAAACAAAAGGACAGGTAAAGTTTCTTCTCGTACTCACTGATTATTTTACTAAATGGGTGGAGGTAGGAGCATTTAAACAGGTGCGAAAAAAGGAAGTCAAAGATTTTATTTGGCAGAATATCATATGCCGATTTGGTGTACCAAAAGAGTTTGTGTGTGATAATGACCCACAATTTATTGGAGCTCAAATCACGGAATTCTTTCAAAGTTGGCAAATTAAAAGGGTTACGTCTACACCTTATCATCCGGTGGGTAATGGGCAAGCAGAATCAACGAACAAGGTTATTATCAATAATTTAAATAAACGATTAGAGGAATCAAAAGGTAACTGGCCTGAAGTGTTACCTGGAGTTTTATGGGCATATCGTACAACTGCAAAAACAAGTACAGGAGAAACACCGTTTTCATTGGTTTATGGAGCTGAGGTTTTAATTCCAGTTGAGATAGGGGAACGAAGTACACGGTTCACACAGGCGACACAAGAATCTAATGATGAGGAGATGTGGGTTGATCTAGATTTACTCGAGGGGAGGAGAGAAGCTGCATTAATAGGAATGGCAGCACACAAGCAAGTTATAGAACGATATTACAACCGAAAAGCACGCCTCAGATTCTTCAAAGTGGGGGACTTCGTGCTTAAAAAAAATTTCAATCTATAAAGGCAGCTAATGCGGGTAAATTAAGTCCAACATGGGAAGGACCCTATAGAGTTCGTGATATTGCAGGAAAGGGAGCATATGAACTGGAGATAATGGATGGCAAGATACCACCTTCACATTGGAATGTTGTTCATTTGAAGAGATACTATTTCTAAAGAATACCCACGGTCAGGTATCACTATTTTAAATAAATTTTTGTATTGTTAAAATTTTACTAATGATTTTAGATAATAGGCAAAAAGCTAACCCGTACTAAATGATGAGTCACGACCTATAAGACACACGGAATAACCTAAAATTCCAGGCCTAGGGTTACAATTATTCTGATAGAAATTCAAACGGGTTAAGCAGTCTTCATCTATAATCGCACCTCCGAGTCCCGTATGTTTTTCCTTTTCAGGAAAAGGACCAAATGAGAGAAACTATCAAGTGCTCGAGGCTTCATACTTCAACACTCAAACACTTGGGGACTATATAATATACACAGACATGTGTATAAAGAAGGCAAAGAAGATTGGGAAAAAATCAAGCCTAAAAGAGTCAAGTGCAGAGTAAAAGTCACAAAGTCACGAGATGGAGCCACGAGCTAAGGCCAAAGAAAAACCTCACTATAATTAAGGTAAAGGCTATGTACTAAAATAGGTTATAAGGAAAAACCCTGTGTCTATTATTCTTCTTTTGTAAAAATCTGTTACAAGAAAAACAGTTACGAGAAAGTTATAGATGTAATTCAAATACATGTAAAGTATTATTTAAAACTTGTCAAAGTTATTTCAAAGAAACATGTGTGTTCCCATTTCTATTATCGTATGATAACACCATTATGAAGTTGAGACGTCTTCTTCATTAAGTATCGAAATATAAAAGAGCCCTCTTTTATAAAACTCATGTTTAAATTAGTTAGTCATGAGATTAATAGAAGAATTTTCGAAAAACAAAAATGCAAATTATTCTATAAGTCCTTAAAAATAAAGGCAAGAATAAAGTAGACAGAAGTTTAAGATAATAACATGAAAAACTTCTTAATACTTAAAAACTAAAGACTAAGTACGAACTTAGTCATAAAACTATGAAATTGTTTATACAAATTGCCCCATAAAAGACTTGGGGACTTGTGTTTCCAAAACCAACCCTCAAATGAAGCTAAGGGTTTGATTACAATTTTCCAAAATAAAAACAAAAACAAAATCATTCAAATGATTAGAACTGGTCACTGAGAAGTTTGTGGAACTGAAGTAGGAGCATTAATAGTAGCGGGCTCAATTTGGGCAGGTGCATCAACAGATGCGGTTTCAACTTGGCTTGCAGCAACAGGCTCGATTGGGCTTGAAAGAGTAGGGATACCCGTATCAGCTTCAACCACGGGAGAAGGGAAGTCCTGAGTTTGCTGAGCTTTTTCAATGGTTTCATTGATCTTAGCTAACTCCGACTCCAGGTTGAAGTTTTCTTGGCCAGCTTCAATTAGGGTATCACGACGTGAATTCAAAAATGCCCAACTTACCTCAACATCAGATTTTTCTTTAAGGATCTCATAATCTTTTTCCCAATCAGCAATCTCATTCTTTAGCTCTTCATTTTCAGTCAAGGCGGAGTTATAAGAAGCTTGAAGAGAGGCATGGGAGCTCTCTAAAGCACGCACCTTATCAGCAAAGACTCGAAGGTCTTCTTGTGCTTGAGTTAAGCTTTGCACGAGCTCCCCAGCTTAAACTTCTTTTTGACTCAAAAGAGCCTTCAACTCTCTGTTCTCTTCACTGGCCTTAGATAGTTGCTCTGAGAAGGAGGATTCAAGATTTTCTTTTTCTTTTTCTGCTTGGCTTGAGGAAGCTTTTACAACCGCTAACTCTGAAGTTAAAGCCCGCACCTACTGCTCTAAGGTACTCTTGCTCTCTTGTAAATATTCCATATCAATTTTGTGCACTCTCAAATTGTTCCTTCCAATTGATCTCCTCCAACTGAGAATCACGTGCTATCTTCTCTGAATCACGTGCTACCTTCTCCAAGAGGGGGATTCTGTTCATTATTTCTGTGCCGATAAGATTGGCCTAAAAAAGGAAGGGAAATAAGAATCCCAAAGATAAAAAAAATTTACAAAGTAAAGAAGGGAGAGAAGGAAAATACCTTCAAAATGGCATGCACGATATCATTCATTAGAGTCAGGGAACTATGACTCTCCAGCTTTGCTTTTTCAATTGGGCCAATTAAAGGCTCCAACCATACATCTGCCTGACCTGACTTCCTTAAAAGGCTGCTATCAGCAGAAACTTCAATAGTTACCCTCCTCATAGTGGCACTTCTACTTGAAGAGCCCACTTCCGTATGAAGAACTATAGGAGGGGGAATTGTCAAAGGAGGAGCGATAGAAGAAGTGAAAACAGTAGAAGAAGGAACAAAAACAGTTGGGGCTAGTAAGGAAGGAATCACAGGCACGAGAGTTGAAAAGGAAGATAAGGGTATTTTATCTAAAACAGGCCCTAAACTTCCACTACCAAAACCATTGATGAAAAGTTGATCAATAGACTCACGGGTATCATGAAGAGTGACGTCATCGTCAGGAATTATTACTGGGGTTTCAACAAGTTCAGTAAGAGAAATAGAAAGATGAGGGGAAACTTCAGCTTCGTCATCAGAGACGATGCGTCTCCTAGCTCATGGCCTCGTCACCAGGGAGCCCTCATCTTCCTCTTCTTCAGAGTCTTTCTCTTCAACAGCTTTCCTTTTTGCAGAAGAACCCAAGATTATTTCTTAGGCTCTTTCTAAAGAGATACGGGTCCCTAAAAGAGTACGGGTTCCCGAAGAGACACGAGAGCCTGCAACTGCTTCAGCAGTAACTCCTCGAATAGCAAATCCTGATAAAAAGAAGGATGGGAGTTAGAGCAATAAAGAAAAATATATATATGCGTGAAAGATGAAATAAAAACTCTTATCATGAGTCTTTACTTTCCAACCGTAACAGTTAGAAAGTGTTCTCCAAGACCTACCATCTATTGGTGCGGTCTTTAGCAATTTATCTACCCAACCACGAAAATTGGGAATATCCTCCACAACTCCTATGGTTGCTAAAAAAAAGGGGGTAAAATTAGAGAAGTTGATAAACTTGAAGAAAAAAGGCACGAGAAGGATAAAAGACTTACGTGCAAAATTCCACTTCTCAGGGAAGGGAACGTTATCCGCACCCACTAAGCCAACAGTGGGGGCAGCAACAAACTGGGCATACCAGCCACGGTCTCGTCATTTTCAGGTCTCACCAAAACCCTCTTACTCCTGGCCACTAGGGTAAAAACGCCATTACGAAAAAGCCTAGGGGAGTAAAGATGAATCAGGTGAGGGAAAGTAAAGGAAACGTCAGCCATATTGGTTAAATGCCTCAAACATGCAACAACCCTCCATATGATTGGGCTAATTTGACCCAAACGGACATTAAAGAAACGGCAAAATTCAAGAATGACTGGGTCAATAGCTGGTTTGAACCCTAAAGTGAATGGGTATGTATAAACAAAAGAGAACCCAGTCAAGTAAGAAGTAATTCTCTGATTTGGATTAGGTATAATAATGGGAAAATCATTACTCCAATGGCAGTCTTTGCGAACTACAGGAGTCAAAACTTCTGTAATTTGAGTGGGGTAAGCATCTGCACGATCTAAAGCGGAAACCTGGTTTCTAAGAGATTCTCTATCATAGTAAAAAGATAGTTCTGTAGTGACTATCTCCTCTACTAAAGGCTCACGTAATGGTTCAGAAGGTTCTTTACCCCTAGAAGAAGATTTGTGAGAAAGGGAACCTCTGGTTCTAGAAGAAGGACCAGAACTAGGAGAAGGTATAGACGAACCACCACCACGAGTAGACCCTAAGCTACGAAGTCTACCTCCACTTCTATGCCTAATGGGGGCATTGGGGAAGGTATCAATAATGGGAACTCTCCTAGGGTTAGGGTTTGGTGAAGACATAGCGAAGAAGAATAATGTGAGGAAGAAGTGAACTGAGATTTGAGGAATTAAGTGTTCAATAAGCTTTATGTGGTAAAAGACAAGGAAAGAAGTTATATTTATATTAATAAGCAACCGCCAAAGGTAAAAATGCAGTGATGAAAGGACCATAATAGTGATAACTAGCACTTCGTGAATAGTGGAGCCGTATAAACGCCTTGAAAAGGGCTGCAAAATTGCAGAACCAATGGAAAAATGACACGTATATGGAGCATTAAATGGAAGCGACAATTGAAGCGTCAATTTTGTCATAGCATTAATGGTGACAAAAATTCTCTTTTAATGAAATCCACTTCCCAAATATTCAACTGATGAATAAATGAAAAGTGGGTGGACTATCTGTATTGGAAAAAAATTGTATTTAAATATAAAGGTGACGTGTCGAGACACGTAGACTGGTCAAATAGTCAAAGAATTACAACTAGCCATGAGACACGAGTTGCAACAGATACGAGTAAATGGCAGAGGAAGAGGCACGGGCAGTAATTCAAATAACTCAGCGCCCCTACCTATCTAGGTCATTTATGTCCGAGAATCAAAAGGAATGAATCTGACAATAGAAAAGAGTGCAGATACAGCATTTAATAGGCATTAAATGTGGAATACGTTAGAGAATTTGTATTGAATGTAATGATTATGTAACGTAGCATTCAATGTCTTTAATTACTCATAATAGCCTCATTATGATGCGCGCTAAACGTATATCTCCAAGATATCTATAAAAGGGAGATATCTGATCACTTGTAAGGACACGAAACACTATTGAAAAAAAACTTGGTTTACTTGTTTTTCTCTTAGATTACTCTCTTGCTATCTAAATTACTTTCTTTTATACATTCTTTTGATTATCAGTAACCTGTGTTCTTCTAAATTCTAGCTTTGACTAAAATTTTATTTTTTGGTTAAACAAATATCTTGCCTCAAAATTAGATTGACAGATAGATTCGTCTTATAGGTGTTGCTGAAGAGATGTTATTGTCACAAAGATATGTTGCTAGAAAGATTTTAGGCCATAAAAGTTGGAACTTCTTTTTCAGATTGTTAATTAACTGCATGAACGATGAAACGAATACTTGATACAACGAAGGTTTCACCTTTCCATGACACTGAAGAGGTCAATCCAGTATCTTTAGAATAAGAAATCAATTCCCTAGCTAATTAATCCCTATGTTTGACATACATAAGCTAGGGCATTCAATTTAATGGAATATGTATGTGAATTTATTGAATTTGACTCGAACCCGAATCCTTCCGTTATATACTTCTCGTAATTGGCTCTTTGCGGCATTGTCTAAAGTTCTCCTTGTTTTGTAAAACAAGCAGCGATTGAAACCAGATTTGAAGAAATAAGGTTATTGGTTGCATAGGGATAGATGACAGTTGCGGGGATGGCTAAGGACTATATTGTGACAAATTAAAGATATATTCTGTAATTGCTTGAGGAGTTCAGTTTAGAAAGTTGATTTTGAGTGATAATTTCTTGGCTGTTTTATATAGGACTGCTAGCGGATATTGTTCCATCACACTTTCTATTTTTTGTTTATTATTATTATTAATCTTTTTTCATTTTTATTTTATATTTTTTTAATTTTTATTATTACCATAATTATTGTCCTTCCCACTTATTTGTTGTCATCACTTAAGGTGCTGATCTTATTTGTATGGTTTTTGTTGTTGTTACAGATCTTTCGTTTTTTAGCCGAGGGTCTCCCAGAAACAGTCTCTCTACCCTCATGGGTAGGGGTAAGGTCTGCGTACACTCTACCCTCCTCAAACCCCACTAATGAGATTATTATCGGGTTGTTGCTATTGTTTTTCTTGGCAGTTTACAAAGTTGACGACTTTTATCCAAAGGAATCGAGGCCATCAAATTGTCAAGTTCAAGAGGGTAGCTGAACGTAACGTTCAGCTATACACTGAATAAAAGTCATCAAGTTCAGGGAGTTTTGATCTATTTTGCCTAATTTCTTTTTTTAGGACAAAATGTCAACAATATGGGACTTTAACACTAGCCCAAAAAAAATGTAAATCCTCTTTTTCTCTTTTTAATTTTTGCCAAAAAAAGAATTAAAAAAATCAAATTTACTCCAAAAGTATTGATTTGTTTACATATGTCCTTCATTTACCTTTCAATCCATGAAAGTCTCGCACTAATATCGTTCTATATTTTCCCCTTCTCCTAATGGTGCGTCCGCCTTTGCTTAGCTTAGACATTTGCTACAATATAATCGCATAAACAAACAAAAAAATCCAAATTTACTTCTAAACGAGAATATGACTAGGGGTATAAAAAATCAGAAGTGGTCCAGAATCGAGAATATGATGAGAAGTGGCGTAGTAACAAATATGCGCTCTTAGATGGTGGCAAATACATATGCAAATATAAATTAGTGGATTTCAGGCCCATAGATATTGACTTGTACATATGGCCAACTTCTTTAATCTAGTATGTGTATAATTCACTTGCAGAGAAGAAAAAGATAATTAAGACAGTACTATTTTGACTGGAAAAGTTATTGTTGACTCCTCAGTCGATGAATGAGCACCTTCTGGATTTACTTCACGTTCTCCCCCTATAATAAGTTGGGCACAGGAATAATTAAGCTTTATATAGAACTAACAAATATAATTGGAGACCACCAAGGGTTGTGGTAGAGTGATAAATACATACTTCTTTATCCTTAATCAAATGTATTAGGTTCGAGCTCAGGGTGTAGAGCCGCCTTTGTTAGAAAATATTTTATCCTCAATGTTAGACTTTCCGGTACGAACCCGAATTTAGTACATTGGGCTCCAATGCAGATACCAAATGGAAAAAAACAAAAAATAAATATAATGGGGACACGTAGGGGTGGCTTGTTTTAGGTGGTCATTAAATTAAAGTAGTGATTAGGTAAAGTAATCTAGTGTGATGTCACGTAAATTAGATCACCCAATATTATATTAGACAAATTGAAGCCAATTATTGCTATAGGCCTAGCTATATAAATCAAGCTAGTTCTTGGCTGGTTCTTCCCAGAGCCAAGCAGTGATGAGAACGAAAAAAATGGTTTAATTTTTTTTTTTAAATTTGGAGAAGTTTTCAATAGCCCTCAAAGGCTTCCAATATTTCAGCTTCCAGCTTGATCCTAATAGTAACATTAATTACTGTTACTATTAATATATACTGCTTTTGTTGTGGTGTTGAAATGTTGGAAGCTTGCGAACATTTGCTCCTAATTTCTCTTAACAGTTAACAGCACTGAAAAGGATGATAGATCAATGAGCTTTTGATCGATAATTTTACAGTGTAACTAAAAAGAAGTAGAAAAACCATGCATGCATGGGATGAAGGAACGAATTCGCACCCACACGCAATCGGGAATTATGGTATATGCATTGACCGTGCAAAAACTCTTTTATATGATCAATATATAGGCAAAATACCTTAAACCCCTTAAATTTGGCACAGATTATTAGTTACATCTTTAAACTATTTGTGGTCTTAATTATCCCCCTTAACTTGGCCTTTTGAGAGTCATTACCCCCTGGACGCTGATGTGGCAAAGAGTGTGGGTGCACTTGCCTGCCACGTGGATTTTTCTGTATGCGACATTTTTTTGAAAAATAAAATATATTTGTACCTTTTTAAGTATGTTATTTTTTGGATAGTTTTTTCGAATATAATTTATAATAAAACTTGAATAGAAATACATTATTTAGGTTAAAATTTTTTTATTTGGCTAAAAATAATAAAGTTTTAGTTAATCTTTTTTTGAATTTGACCTGAAAATAAAGATTTATACAATTAAAATCTGTAAAATTGACTATTTATTTCAACTGTGTATTTTTACTTTTTCAGGTAAAATCTGTAAAAAAAAAAATATAGTATATTTTTAGAGCACCGTAATTTAGAGCTATATAAAAAATTATAGCCAAAATAATTAATTTCAAACTATGTATTTTTTATAACTTTTTAGATGCCTTGACTATTTATTTCAATTGTATAAATCTTTATTTTCAGATCAATTCAAAAAAAGATTAACTAATTTTTTTTTATTTTTAGCCAAATAAAAAAATGTAGCCTAAATAATGTAGTTCTATCCAAGTTTTATTATAATTGTATGGAAAAAAATTATCTAAAAAGTACTGTAATATTCTTAAAAAGGTAAAAATATATTTTATTTTTCAAAAAAATGCCACATATACAGAAAAATCCAAGTGGCAAGCGAGTGCACCCATACTTTTTGCCACATTAGCGTCTAGGAGGGTAATGGCTTTCAAAAGACCAAGTTGAGGGGGGTAATTAAGACCACGAATAGTTTAAGATGTGTCAAGTTTAGGGGGGTTTTAAGGTATTTTGCCCAATATATACGTACATTGCAACCAAAAAAAATAAATGCTAAACTGTGGCGGATTATTTACATATGGGATTCATAAGAAACATTAATATATCATTGGATACGGTTTATTTAGTTAAAATGATAGTGTTTCGAACTTCTCCTCTTATATATATCATTGTCTTGTTGAAGTTTGGCAAAATGCCAAAGTCCCACATTGGTTGGGAGTTAAGTTTGGAGGGGATTTTTCCCCTATAAAAGAAGGCCTAATGTTTAGGATTGAAACACACCTCTCATTTGCCTTCTCATCTGTTTAAGGCATTTGTATCTTCTCTCTTTAGTATTATTTCACTTGTATTTTTGGAGTGGAATAAAATATTTGGTTGTGTCCGAGGAGTAGGCAAAATTAGCCGAACCTCGTAAATTCTGGTGTTCCCTTTATTGTTGTTTTATTGTCTTATTTATTATTTGGTGGCTGTCATAATTTTTGGTATAGTAGTTGTGACTTATTCACACTATATACATTTGGCTTCCGCAACAATTGGTATCAGAGATCAAGGATTGTTAAAAGGAGTAAAGGCTTGCAACTTGGAGTTTTGTGAGCATTGTGTTAAAGGGAAACAGACAAGGGTTAAATTTGGTACAGCGATCCATAATACTAAAGGCATTTTGGATTATGTACACTCTGATGTTTGGGGTCCTTCCAAAACACCTTCATTGGGTGGGAAGCACTATTTTGTAACCTTTGTTGATGATTTTTCCCGAAGAGTATGGGTGTATACAATGAAGAGCAAAGATGAAGTGTTGGGAATTTTTCTCAAATGGAAGACGATGGTGGAAAATCAGACAGGCAGGAGAATCAAGTGTATTCGCACAGACAATGGAGGTGAATACAAAAATGATCATTTCAATAAGGTCTGTGAAAATGATGGCATCATCCGACACTTCACTGTTAGACATACACCACAACAGAATGGAGTGGCAGAACGTATGAACCGGACCTTGCTGGAGAAGGTACGGTGTATGTTGTCCAATGCTGGCTTGGGCAAAGAATTTTGGGCTGAGGCAATTACATATGCATGCCACCTCATTAATCGTCTACCATCTGCTGCTATTGATGGCAAAACACCATTTGAAAAATGGTACGGAAAACCTGCTGTAGATTATAACTCTTTGCACGTGTTTGGCTCAACTGCATATTATCATGTGACGGAGTCAAAATTGGATCCAAGGGCAAAGAAGGCTATTTTTATGGGAATTACTTCTGGAGTCAAAGGATATCGCTTATGGTGTCCTATGACAAAGAAAGTAATATTCAGCAGAGATGTTACCTTTGATGAATTTGCTATGGTAAATAAGGTAACAGAAGATACCAAACAAAATGAAGGTGCTTCTAAGCAGGTGGAGTTTGAGGGAAAATTTATTTTTCCTACACAAGAAGCAGAGGAGGAAACAAATGAAGATTACCCTCTGGAAGGAGAGCCAGTAGAGGAGATTCCAACTCAGGAATCTCAACAACAACTTGAATCAATAGCAACCAGCAGGCCAAAAAGAACAATAACGAAACCTGTTCGTCTCATAGAGACGGTTGCTTGTGCAACCTCAATTGTAGCTGATGATGTTCCTACTACTTATAAAGACGCTGTCCAAAGTTCAGAAGAAGATAAGTGGAGGATTTCCATGAATGATGAAATACAGTCCCTTCATCAGAATCATACATGGAGATTGGCCAATCTCCCGAAGGGAAAGAAAGCAATTGGGTGCAAATGGGTATTTGCAAAGAAAGAAGGATTTCCTAACCAATTAGATGTTCGCTACAAAGCAAGATTGGTGGCCAAAGGATATGCTCAAAAAGAGGGAATTGATTACAATGAAGTGTTTTCTCCAGTTGTAAAACATTCCTCCATTAGAATTATGTTGGCTTTGGTAGCACAATTGGATTTGGAACTAGTTCAGATGGATGTAAAAACTGCGTTTTTACATGGAAACTTGGAGGAGGAAATCTACATGACTCAGCCAGAAGGATTCAAAGTTGCTGGAAAAGAAAATATGGTGTGCAAACTTGAAAAATCGTTGTACGGATTGAAACAATCTTCTAGACAATGGTACAAGCGATTTGACGAGTTTATGTTGCGGCAAGGGTACAAGAGAAGCAAATACGATCATTGTGTGTATTTGCACAAGCTTAAAGATGGTTCCTTTGTATATCTTCTCCTATATGTTGATGATATGTTGATAGCTTCCAAGAATTTGGAAGAAATTGATAAGTTGAAGATTCAACTGAAGAAGGAGTTCGAGATGAAGGATTTGGGTGAGGCAAAGAAAATTCTTGGCATGGAGATAATTAGAGATAGACGTTCAAAGAAACTCTGTTTATCTCAAAAGGAATATTTGAAGAGAGTACTTCAACGTTTTGGCATAGATGACAAGACTAAGCCAGTTAGTACTCCACTTGCTTCCCATTTTAAGCTAAGTACTACTATGTCGCCAATGGATGAAGCTGAACGAGAGTATATGTCAAAGGTACCATACGCAAATGTTGTTGGTAGCTTGATGTATGCAATGGTTTGCACAAGGCCTGACATTTCACAAGCTGTTGGAGTTATTAGCAGATATATGCACAATCCAGGGAAGGAGCATTGGCAAGCTGTGAAGTGGATTCTACGGTATATTCATAATACTGTAGATGTCGGGTTAGTTTTTGAGCAGGAAGACAATCAGTCTGTAGTTGGATATTGTGACTCAGATTTTGCGGGTGATATGGACAAACGAAGATCAACTACTGGTTATGTGTTTACTTTTGCAAAGGCACCAGTTAGTTGGAAGTCTACTTTGCAGTCAACAGTTGCTTTGTCTACAACAGAGGCAGAGTACATGGCTATTACAGATGCTGTGAAAGAGGCAATTTGGCTTCAAGGATTGCTAAAGGAGCTTGGTGTTGAACAAAAAGGTATCACAATTTTTTGTGATAGTCAAAGTGCTATTCAATTAGCGAAGAACCAAGTTTATCATGCAAGGACGAAGCACATTGATGTTCGGTATCATTTCGTACGAGAAATCATAGAAGAAGGTGGAGTCACGGTGAAGAAAATTCATACTACAGAGAATCCTGCTGATATGCTGACAAAGGTGGTGACTGCGGTCAAGTTTCAACATTGTTTGGATTTGATCAACATTGTTGAACACTGAAGATTGAAGATGAAGACACAACCAAAATTTGTTATTGAGAGAGAATTGAAAATGTGGAATTTTGCCAAGGTGGAGATTTGTTGAAGTTTGGCAAAATGCCAAAGTCCCACATTGGTTGGGAGTTAAGTTTGGAGGGGATTTTTCCCCTATAAAAGAAGGCCTAATGTTTAGGATTGAAACACACCTCTCATTTGCCTTCTCATCTGTTTAAGGCATTTGTATCTTCTCTCTTTAGTATTATTTCACTTGTATTTTTGGAGTGGAATAAAATATTTGGTTGTGTCCGAGGAGTAGGCAAAATTAGCCGAACCTCGTAAATTCTGGTGTTCCCTTTATTGTTGTTTTATTGTCTTATTTATTATTTGGTGGCTGTCATAATTTTTGGTATAGTAGTTGTGACTTATTCACACTATATACATTTGGCTTCCGCAACATGTCTAACTATTTGATAGTCTCACAAAATCCTTTCAGCGTGTGGCAATCTGTAACCACCTATGTGACTGTCTGTGATGCTTATAATCGTTAGGCGCCCCTTTGGATAGTATATGAGTTACTATGTAATTAAATTGCCAATTTATTAAATGGACAAATAAAATTATAAGAAAAACAATGAACCATGCATAAATTTAGATATGCCTATATTTCAAATAACAAGACAAGTGCTTGCGCAACCATAACAACAATAGTAATTCATTATTATTAAAATAATTTATGATTGGCCTAGCAATATCAAATTCATAAAAAAGGGCTAGTGTGATTTAAAAAGAAACGTGTTTTTATATTAGGATTCTGAAAAACAATTATTTTAAGTGGGATTTAAGCAGGGAACTTGGACCACTTATGTAGTTCCAAGTGTAAGTACGGAGTATTATTTATTTCTCAATGTTCAGTCTTCTACAGAACTAGACCTAAAACTTCATTGTTAAAGACAAGACCAGGCGATGAAGGCTAAGCATCCCCGTTAAGTATCCTAGTACTCAAGAACTGAGGACAAGTAACAAATATTGTAAGCATTTTCCTATTTTTCCTTTTTCAAAAAAGGTTTAACCTCTATATACGGATTTTATAACAGAATTTTTACCTTATAAGTATAATTATAAAAAATTTCACAATAAATGTAACTAGCTAATTACCTCAGACACCTTGCTACAACATATTATATAGCTAGATGTAAATAGTTTCTGGCACGAGCTAAAAATTAATAATACCCAAAAACGAAGACGCTAGCACTGACCTTAATTAATTAAAGTCATGTTATCTTTTAACTTAATTCTAGAAGAATTAACCCAAATATATATATAGACCTCTTTTTGGATAAACTAAATTAGATCATTATCAGTACTGTGGAAATTCAATTCTTATTAAGAAGTACTACTTCATACAAAGAAAAAGGGGGTGTATGGGAAATCTCGTCTATTAAGCTTCGATGTTAGTTATGTCAGCGTATAACTAGGGCATATGTGAATTTTGTCACAAATCTTAACAAGACTTTTCACAACAAAACTACTGAGAATAAATAAATTGAAGAGCTGTGTTTTTGTTTATTAATCAGAGAGAGGAAGTCATCAGGCCAAAATTGGACATCCTTGTCAACACTCAAAGACACAGATGAGACGATTCTTTCTATGATGGTATCTCTTAGCTAGGTTTGTCTGTTTACTTTAATGTCCTGGATCTTTGAACATGGAAGACTCAACCCCATTTTAGTACCTTCACTCTGTTGAAGACGCATTTTGTACATATATACCACATAACTTTCAAATATTGAAATAGAGAACGTCGTTAATCTAGGGTTCGAAACCCACTCAAGTATTATTAGAGAACGTAGTTGATCTAGGATGCGAAACCCATTTCAGGGTGGCAGATCGAGGGTTCGAAACCCATTTGCATACCTCTTTAGTCGGACCGTTGCATAGGATTTGCCTAGTGCAATTTACCCTTCTGTGTGGTTTGCGGGCTACTATTAGGAGTGGCAAACGGGCAGGTCGGATCGAAAACGGGTAATGAAAAATAGATAAATTATCCGAGCCGACCCATATTTAATACGGATAAAAAATATGTTAACCGACGGATAATATGGATAACCATATTATCTATGACTTCTTGAGAATTCTTAGTCTCCCAAACTTGAGGAACCCCCAATTTGAGACTTTATAAATGTAAAAGTTAAACTTATTGGTTATCCATTAGTTACCCATTGGTTATCCATTTTCTAAATGGACAATATGGTTCTTATCTATATTTGACCCGTTTTTAAAAAGCTCATTATCTAACTCATTTTTTAATGGATAATATGAGTGGTTAATTGTTTTCTTTTAACCATTTTGTCACCACCAGCTACTACACAAAAAGGGTTTCCACTATGCGCATTTGAAGGATAGTGAAGGCGGGTTCCCTTGTTAACAAAAAAGCAAATACATCATAGTATCATTAGATGGAAGGAGCAATTTTATGAAAAAGAGACATAATGCAAAAATAATTGTTGATCAACACATAGAAACTCGTAACCGAAAATGTTACTCTGCAGTTAGGTTCGGATACCAGACGTAGTTAACATATACCATAGATTTGTATAACTCGTTCTGAACTAAAAAAAGATCTTGAATATTTTCATGACTTCATAATGACTTTTCTCTTTAGTTTGTTTTGTTTGGAAAAGAATGTTATATTATTATATTTAGTAATAAAATTAATATTTTTATTTTACTCTTAGTGATACTCTCTTATAGAAATGCAATGTATGTTTAAAATCACAATTTAAAGGTTATTTTGGAATTTAAAATTTTCCTTACATTGTTAAATTAAGAGAGATAAAATAAAACGAATAGAGCATTAAATACCCTTTTACTCTGTTATGTAAAACAGAAAACAATAACAAGACAAATAAGAAAGGGAAGAGAAAGAGTGGTCCATTATTATCCATATCAGTGACACGTAATGTTTGGCTGGAATTACCTTTTCTTTAGGTGCAAGTTTGGCAGAAATTCCCCAACCCCTTCATTCATTTGAAATTTCTTAGTAATTAGCATCAGACTTCTCTTTGGAAGTTCACCGGCAATAACACTGACTTTAAAAAGGAACAAAAAATAAAAAAGGAGAGATGGAAAGAGCAAGGCTTAGGTTACAGCTATACGTTCTAATATTAATATATATATATATATATATATATATATATATATATATATATATATATATATATATATATATTAGTCCTTCTTGATTGAGAAACAATTAAAATACTTGAGTAACGTAGCCTGAAATTACCCTATAAATAGTTAGCTATCTCCATATAATTCTCAAGTCAAGCTCCTCTCTTTCGTTGTACTCCCTTATATATATTCACACACAATTCAATACACATATACAGCAAGACGCACCCACGCAAATTAGCTTATATGCATAAACGTCTTTTGACACACTTTGTGCGAATTCAGAGCGGAAAACCAGTGTTTTCTGAACTCTCTCCCTCAATGGCTGCTCATAACCATGCTTCTATTTCTTGCAGCTTAATCAAAGAACAGCCATGAGAGATTGAGTTCAGAAAACTCTTGCTTTCCTAGTTTTAAGTAGCAATTGCGTTGCATACCTTGATTGGGTGGATATAACTGATCGGAAGATAACTTCGACTAACCCGATTAGTAGGCGGGCGGCATACTTATCTTTGCGTGACAATTCTAGAAAGAGATTTGCTACCCTTTTAGGCAGGGGCGGAGGAAGAGTATAAGTTACGGGTAGTTGTATGTAACAACACTAGAAAGAAAGCAGCACTTTCATATAACATGTTCGAGACACTGAATTGCTGATAAAAATAGTAACAAACGTCAGGCTAGAACTAAGCTACAGTTGCAAACTATTTCTTTTCTTTTTCGTCTTGGATTTCCCATTTCTGTTGATATTCTCCTAATTCTCATGCAGGCATATATAAAAGAATCAGAGGATGCTGTGGTACGGAAGGCGAAGAGGACTATATATGATGATAAGAACTCTCTCAAAAGACCTCGACAAATTCTCAGTTATAACCCTTCGGTTGGTTTGGAGGGCGGACTCCCAGGATGATCCTGATTCGATCCCCCTCAATGCCTTCTGGGTTGAGCCTGTCGAGCCTTAGTGGGGTTTACATCCCCAGTGGTTTGCAGGCTATTACATAGGAGGAGGTTTATCCAGTGCGCACAAAGTGCTCACCCGAAGGACAGAGATTGTGTAGCGAGATTGTGTAACGACTGCGAATTTCCCCTAAAAAACACTCAACTATACTACTGTAAGCTCCAAAGAGTGGCGTCTTACTTTGGATTTGTACTTCTACCCTTTTTCCACACAAGGATCAGATCGTCGCTCTGTTTCATTACCGGTAATCGCAAAAGGAAAAAAGAAAAACGAAAACTAAATTAAAGAGCAAGGGGGCCAGTACTGATTTTCATGAATAAAAGTTTGACAGTTTCGGTTGTTTTTATTCTCCTAACTAATTAAGTAGTTAACCAATCAACTAAACTTTTCCCCCTTCAAAAATCCTATTTAATTTCCTCGTGGTGTACTCTTGTATTTGATCTCATTATAAACACGTGACTTACCCTATAAACAGTTTAAATATAACGAACGAGTCCTGTATTTTATTTTACGAAAAGGACAGCATTTGATTTTATTTTATTTTTCATTTAAGAACCAATTGCTTTCATATTTCTTCAAAATCTAAAGATAGTGACGGCCGACAGCAATTCTCATTTAAGATTTGACTGATAGACTGCAACATGAAATGGGCTGGCCTTGACTTCCAAGAGGTAATGAAAGCCCATCTAAGATCAAGACCCCTGCCTTGCCCAGAAGGGGCAAGTGCACTCATAGCCGGTCTCGAGGATATTATTCAGAGATTAGCTCGTACTTATTTTGTCCTGAAATTTTAAACTAAAAATCTTAACTTCAAAATAATTCAGGATATTTTTATTTTAAAAAATTAAACTGAAAAACTGAAATTCAGGAAAGACTTTTTGAAGGTAGTGAACCCCTTATGCAAGCTATTGGAAAAGGATGCCAAGTTTGTGTTCGATGAGAGATGTATGCAAGCCTTTGAACTTCTCAAGCACAAGTTGACCACCACTCCTATCATTACCGCACCTAATTGGAGCTTGCCATTTGAGCTCATGTGTGATGCGAGCGATGTTGCGGTTGGGGCGGTTTTGGGTCAAAGAGTGAACAAAATGTTTCAACCGGTGTACTATGCGAGCAAAACAATGAATGATGCTCAAGTGAACTACACGGTGACCGAGAAAGAACTTCTGACTATTGTGTTCGCAATGGAGAAATTTTGGTCGTATCTTATGGGTGCCAAGGTCATAGTCCATACCGATCATGCCTCACTCCGGTACTTGATGACGAAGAAGGGTTCCAAAGCTAGACTGATACGATGGGTCTTGTTATTTCAAGAGTTTGATTTGGAGATTGTGGACCGGAAGGGTAGTGAAAACCAGGTGGCAGACCACTTGTCCCCCTTGGAGGAGGAGGGGAGGCCTCGTGACGACCTGGAGATCAATGATTCATTTCCCGACGAACAACTCCTTTCGGTGTCGGTGAATGGTATGCCATGGTTTGCGGACGTTTTTCCTTCTTTTTATTTTTCAAATAAAATAAAAAATTTCTTTAGAATTTGGGGGAATAGTTTGCGTAGTGCAGAAAAAGAAAGTACATACCCTTAATGCTCATAGAAAAATACTTTTGAGTCTATGATAAAATTGTTTTCCACTAAATTACTTTATTAAAGTATTGCCTTTTTCTTAGGTATTTGCATGATGTTTAAGAATACTTATTATTTGTATATTACATTTTATTTTGTTTGAATGTAGTAACATTATAAATCTTGCTGGGTTATCATATTATATTTCTAAATTACACATAATTAAAGGAAAAAACGAGATAACCTATCCTTACATATCGTTAACATCCAAAAGATAGAATAAGGAAAAGAAGTAACCTCAATGTCCGCAAAGTAAACATGCAGTTATGATAGAATTTGACCTATAATTTTCACCAGTAGATTAAGTTAATTAATATACAACAAACATGTAACTTTAATTTCTTAGCAATTCATCTCCAAATGGACTTTGAAAAGAAAAGAGTTTCACTTTTACAGTAGGATAATGTGATTTTTTTTTTTAAACAAAAAAAAAATCACATTACACTACTGTAAGAGTGAATTGCGGAATGCTTATCTACAAATGTTTGAATTTTAAGGACATGATTTTTTCTTTATTTGTCACTTTCTTGAATTATTGTACTGATCTTTCTGACATAACTCATCTTTTCATCCATTTCTTTTTTAAATCTACACCTTTAAATCTTCTCGTTGCTATTATTCTCTACCTTATATCTTTTCGCTTATACTATATTTCAGCTTTATGTCACAAAAAATTAATTGCATGAGTTAAATTGTTTTATTGCATGAGGTAAATAGTTTTGAAGTGAATTTTCTTTTGAAATAATTTTGTGTCCCCTTAACATGTTGTAAAGAATAAAAGAATAAAGGAAGCGAGCATGGAATAAAATGAAAAGAAAACAGAAAGCGGAATAAAATTAAAAAATAAATAAATCAAAAGATGCTTCGTGTGGTACCCTCTTTTCAATTTTGTCTGTTCAAATAAGAATGTCACTTCTCAAATTATCAGAATAGAAAGGAGGAGAATGAAGCATAGAAGAAGAGGAGAGAGATAGCTGATTCTATTCATGTTCTGCAATTGAGAATTTTATACAAAAATTAAGATTATGAGATCTGTAATTGCTCCTAACAAGTGGAACTAGCTAACGGATGAACTTAAGTTAGCTGAAATTGACGCCAAATGAAATACAAGCCAAATTTTTGTGCCTCAGTAATTTTATATAAAGTATGATTTGCAGTACTTATTTTACAGTAAAGGTGCTGACTGCTGATCGTGCTGGCTGCGCCTTTCTGGTCAAGGAATCGGAAATATTTAAAGGTAATTCTGAATCTGTCCAATTATTTTTTGTCATAACCAAGTCAATGACTCAATTAGTCAATGTTTTTAATTTTTAATTATTAAATGAATTTGGGAATTTCTTTTCATAGGGATAGAAAGTGAAGATCCTCTAATTGGTGCCGTCAAGCCAAAGAAATGAATTGATACAGAGGAGTATATACTACGGAGTTCTGCCGATAAATCGAGTCCCATGGCCTATAATAACGTGGTGAGTGAAATGGGCGACGTGGGTTACCCACTTCCGGCACGTTCAGTTCGTCGGTTGTTGCCGTTGCCCATGTTTTTGGGGTTGTTTCTTGTATTTACTTTGTTGCTAAATAGCAACTCAGTTTCTTCATATTCATCAGGAGGATACTGGGATTTTACCTGCAACAATTCCACAGATATGGTATGTTTTCCCTTATCCTATTTTGACTTTCTATGTCACTACTAATACATGTGTTATTAGATGCTACTACTACGAATGCACCAAATTTTTTGTTTCTCTTGTTTAATTTCCATGTCTTGCCTGCGATTAATGTGTTCTCGATGCAATATAATACAGTAGCTCTTATATGACAGAAATTACGAAATCTTACTTGTCTAATACTAATCACTATCTTAATGGGGATAACAAACTTAAGGTAAGATAAATGAAGAATTTCATCTCCAGCCTGTTATTGCAAAAGTTTCAATGCCAAAAGACGTTATCACTAGCAAAGTGGTCGACCCGGCTTGTATGCCTCCTTTCATCATCAAATTACATCGGTTTTTGGAACTATTGTTTTTAGAGCAGTTCGAGTTTATCAACTGTGCTGCTTTCTGTCTAATTGTCTGTCCATTAATCAGGAAAGAGGGAAGTTGGGTCCTAAAAACCCCGGTGAATGCTCGGAAGAGGCCAAACATCTTCCAGTTTGTGAATGTGGATTCAAAATATTGGACTCCTGCTTCTTGAGTAAGTCTAAGGTACTGTTCTGACAGTGTAATTGTTCTGGTTGTCCTCCTTACTCTGAATAAAATACGAAGTAAGACTATAATTGGCTCGGCTTTTCATTCCTTTCAGATGCTTGAAATTGAAAAGGGAGCAAATGACTTTAACATACCTATAATCAGATCCAACCGAAAGTTAGTTGCCTCTACTGATGGAGGTCTGCATAACCCTTCTTGTTTAGTCTTCAATTCTGCATGGAAGGTCCAACAACTAGAAAATGAACCAAACAAAAAGCTCAATTATCCGTCACCTGCTGCTGGTATAGAAAGACCAAAAAGTGATGAGGATATTGCATTCATGAGTGTAAGTGCTCCCTATTATTCCCTTTAAATCTATATATCAGGACTTACGCGCTCGAATTTATGGTATTTTCCTTCTATTCACACATCTATGCTGTTATATCAGATTCTTGAACTTGGGCAACTTCTCAAGGCAAATCTAATCACATCAGTGGAGCTGACTGGAATTTTCTTGAAGAGACTGAAGAGGTGTTACAAATACTTTTCCTTCCAATTGTTTCATGTTACTGATATCTGGTCCTCATAATGATGCATTAACTGGGGTGTCGCAGGTATGGTCCTGTCCTTGAATCCGTCATTACAATTACTGAAGAATTAGCATACAAACAAGCAAAAGAGGCTGATCAACTGCTTGCTGAAGGCAAATATTTGGGTAACAGTCTGCCAATTTCTCTCCACTAACCTCTTTCACGCATTTCCTATTTACCTTCATGATTCCTAATTTTCCATCAATCAATCTATGAACAACGCGTCAATTCCATTATGCCTCCATAACCATTCTGCTCTATTCAAAAGTTTGGATTTTCTATATGAATTTTTATTTATAGTTATGCGGTAAGGGGATTTTGTGGGGAAGAGTCGAAATTGGAACTTCATTTTAAATTGCCGTAGATGACAGGGACCTGTACACCTGAAAAGAAAACATAGCATATATCCAACTTCGCCATAAAGAAAAAAAAATCACAGCATATTAAGTACCATGGAAGAAAATGAATATATGTTTCTCAGCCACATCAAAATTAGACTCATAATCAGGGAAATTCTAAATCTTCAGGCCACAATGTTCTCCAGTTTCTTCGGACTGATCTTTTCTTGATGCTGTTAAGGTTTATCTTACCCTTCAAGCGCTTAAGGTTGTTCATTTCCTAAGTTACCTTTTCCGGCCAGAGTAATCTTCCCATGCTTCCTTCACTTATCACTTATCACCTCATGCTCTTAATTGATTTTCCTTATTTCTTTTTTATTTAGAGAAACTTATTTAGGGTATGGCATAGGTAGCTTCTTGAAACAATATTCTTGGTACTTCTTTCTAATATTTGGAGAGTAATAGGAAAAATGTTTATTCCGATTTTGTTTGGTCTCTTTCCCTTGTGTCACTGGTAGCCTCTGGATTCATAACCTCTTCTTCCAATATTTTACTATCTAGCTTTTTTGTAGTTGCTAAAGGGGATTACAAGTAAAACATCTTCTTTTCTATATAGGTCCTCTTCATGGTATTCCCTATGGTCTGAAGGACATCATAGCAGTACCCAACTATAAGACAACATGGGGTTCAACATCTTTTAAAGACCAAGTTCTTGATATTGAAGCTTGGGTCTATAAGAGGTATTAGCAAATCATGAAATCAATAACATATAAGTCCAGATCTAGAAGCCCACTCTATATTGTGCATGTATTTGTAATAATCTAGATATGGTTGATGCAGGCTGAAATCTGCCGGAGCAGTTCTTGTTGCAAAGTTAGTAACTGGTTCTTTAGCATATGATGATGTCTGGTTTGGTGGTAGAACAAGAAACCCGTGGAATATAAAGGAATATTCTACGGGTTCATCAGCAGGGCCTGCTTCTTGCACCTCAGCAGGTATCTTTGAGCTATTGAGCTTTCCCTGATTAGATTCTGATTGAGCCGTCCTGTCTTCTATATTTTGCAAATATGACCATTGTGCTCATATCCAATGAGTCATTGCCCCTTCCTTTTACCTTTCCTGCACTGAGGGTCTATTGGAAACAACCTAACCTCTCTACCTTCTTAAAGGTAGGGTAAGGTCTGCGTACATACTACCCTCCCAAACCCCACTTATGGGACTACACTGGGTTTGTTGTTGTTGATGTTGTTGTGCTCATATCTAATGACATTTGGTACCGCCTGGTTGGAAGAAAGAATTAAATAGTTTCTTGCTGATCTACTGATTAGTAGGCAAAACATATTGTTTTGAGAGAAAGATTGTGGTATTGCAGGTTTGGTTCCATTTGCAATCGGTTCAGAAACTACCGGCTCTATTACCTATCCAGCTTCTCGCTGTGGCGTGACAGCGCTGCGGCCCACTTTTGGAGCTGTTGGTCGAACGGGTGTTATGAGCGTAGCTGAAAGCTTGGTACTCATATTTCTTCCACAGGCAATTCCTTTTCCTGATATTAGTTTTGAGTAGAATACACTAAAATCTAACTTTTTGTCAGGATAAATTAGGCCCTTTTTGTAGAAATGCTGTGGATTGTGTGATTGTTCTGGATACCATTCGGGGAAAGGACCCAGATGATGTTTCATCCAGAGATATACCCTTTAGTGATCCATTCTCAGTTGATATCACAAAACTCACTGTTGGATATCTTGAGGATGCTGAGATGGAAGTAAGGGACTATTTTCCAGTATCGGAATGTGGCTGAGTTAATTACGTTCTTTATCCTATTTGATGAATCTCTTAACTGGATTGAATTGTGTCGGGGATGACAGGTTGTTCATGTACTTCAATCAAAGGGAGTGAATATGGTCCCGTTTAACCTAAGTTACACTGTTGATTCTGCCCAAGGTATCGTCAATTTCACAATGGATGTTGAGATGCTGGCTCACTTCGACAAATGGCAGCGCTCAAATCTGGATGATGAATATGAAGCCCAAGATCAGTGGCCTATTGAACTTCGCCGAGCACGTGCCGTATCTGCGGTTGACTATCTTCAGGTAATTGTCTTGATCTACAAAGTTTCTCTCGGTTTAGATGTTTAAAATTGTACTTTGTTTAATTATCATTGATATAGGAAAAAACTGAATAATTAAATTCTTTCAGACATCTCAAAATCTGATTGGTTTAGTTATAGAACAGATATCTTAATCCACTTTTAAAGAGTTGTCCATAATTTGTAACACTAAGATCATACTTGTATGATACTCCACCAGGCACAAAGAGCTAGAGGTAAATTGATTCAGCAAGTGAGAGAAAGTTTCATAGTTGACGCGTTTATTGGAAATGCAACTGATTGGGAGAAAGTTTGTGTTGGCAATCTTGTGGGTATCCCAGTAGTAGTTGTTCCAACAGGATTTAAAAAAATATCCGATGCACCATCAAATGATACTCGCAGGAGAACAACAATCACTACAGGCATATATGCTCCTCCAGGCCGTGATCATATTGTAAGTGTTCTTTAGTTATGATGCTCTTTTTAGTGTAGTAGTTATTTGTAACGGACGTATGTGCTATATATTTTTTGCTCTTGGATAAATGTATCATCTCTGCTTTGCTGTTGACTGGTGGGATTTCTTGGACTTAACAAGAGTTGGATGGCTTTGAACTTCTGATTGTGCTGCTTATTTATTATTTCATGCACTCGTTAATTTTGTTTGTTTCGTTTATGTCCAGGCATTAGCTTTAGCAATGGCTTATCAATCAGTCACCAATCATCATAAGCAGCGGCCACCAATTGATGACCTTGGGCCGAATGATTCTATACCAGACACACAAGAATCCCTGTAGCTGCAAGAAAACTAGGGGGTCGTAGGTTCTTGATTCTAACGAGTGCTTGATATCAATCTGCATGTGTGCTCTGAACCTGTTGACTCAGACCAATTGTTGTAGTAGTTATAACTATGGAAAAAACGAATCACAACTCTTCTTTGGGCCATGAGGAAGAGAGAGGTTCTGTCTAATGCTCCCTCTCATTGTGGCTATATTGTGTCTTTGTCTGTTTTATAGTTCTAATTATGTGAAACTTCTGATTACATCTGACCTATAAATTATTATAACATTGTACTTTCATTTGATTTTTATCCAAGCAGGAGAGTATCTTATCACAAAAGCTGAGGATTTGAAATCTATCTATGTTATGGTGTTTTTTGTCTTCCTCACTGATATGTTTTTTTAAATGATATTTCAATCACCTAAATGCTATGGGGATAATTCCATCCCCCTCCCCCTCCCCCCCCCCCGCCCTGTGCTAGCCCCCAAGTATCACTAATAATTGTATAAGGGGTCCATCTCCTATAAGGGGATTAAATGGTTGCTTTAGATCTGTGCTCTCTTTCTTTTTTTTTATAGATAAATTTAGAAATAACGTGATTCTTGTGCTAGTATCATTTGTTTTCTTCCATTAAACAAAATGTGGCTGTTGCTGCTTTGATGATCGCGATAGAGACAGTTTTGCACATGTGCTGAAGCACTCCCTGTACAAATCTACTTGAAGTTAATTTGTTTTAAGTATTGGAAGCTAGATGAAATTTCAGAATGTATAAGGTTTGAAAACTAACTGGATTTATCATTTTACGTTTAGAAACTTTGGGTGTGTTTTGTAGGGAAAAAAAATATTTTTCGAAAAATATTTTCTAATTTTTCCATGTTTGGTTGGTTTTAATGTTTTAGAAAACATTTTCTTC
The DNA here is from genome assembly GCF_000393655.2 of Nicotiana sylvestris. Lineage (NCBI taxonomy): Eukaryota > Viridiplantae > Streptophyta > Magnoliopsida > Solanales > Solanaceae > Nicotiana > Nicotiana sylvestris. The sequence goes on from NC_091059.1 coordinate 210,096,159, forward strand.
GTGAACTCATTTTCCTCCAATTGAAGAAAAATGTTTTCCCTATCAAGTGAAGGAAACGTACCCACACCTACACAAAACCGACAATTAAAAATATTAAATTACTATCACGGTAGTGAGAGAAAGCACTAAAATTGACAAGTAATTTGTTTCTAGTATTAAGTTTGCTTTATAATTTATGTAATAAAAAGTATATTTTCTTTTATTTCAACAAAATGAGTATTTTCTTTTCATGATGTAGAAAAAGTATTTTTGTTCCATTTCAACAAAATGAGTACTTTATTTTTATGTTGTAGAAAAAATATTTTCTTTTTCAACAAAAAAAGAGTATTTTCCTTTTAGTTATGGAGCACAAATTTCAACGTTATTTCTGTATAAAAAGTAAAACAGCACATTAGTTCCTTTGGATTTATGTGAATTGTTAAAAGAATAATTAAATTCTTTGAAAAAAATAGAGTTATGAAAACTTTGGATATTTTTTTTTTGGGTGGGGGGGGGGTTAATTTTTTGGAGGGGGGAGGGACATGAAATATGGGGACTTGGGGGAAAGAGGGGTGATGAGAGTAGAATAAAAAATATTTTCTACTCTCTAACCGAACACTACAAAATATTTTCCGAAAAAAGTTCCACTCACCAACCAAACAAGAGAAAATAAGTAATAAAACCACTCATTTTCCATGAAAATATTTTCCGTGAAAAACATTTTCTTTCGTACCAAACACAACCTCATCCTACAGCAGCACATATCGTTATTCGTCACTCCGACGATAGCCTGTTTGGCAAAGATTTATAAGGATATTTTAGTTACCAAAAGCGTGCAAAGGAACTGATATTTTCTATATTTAGCATGCTGTTGCGGCTTTCATTTTGCTGCTTAGTTTAGCATACTGCTTAACATGATAATGATCTGTCAATCAATAATGTCAAATGCCGTAGAAGCATTAGTTTTCGGATTTACTGACGTTTATTTTGGTTGGATAGGCGTGAACGTGATAAAAAAAAGGATTGCGGTAATTTAATGACAGCATAGAATCAAACTTTGTAGTATTTAAGTTATATACATTGAGAATGTTAATTTTTTACATAATCAATATAATCTAACATATCATAGCAGGTTATTTATCATTTAATCAACTTTACCAACAACTACTAGCTTATTTGTTAAAAAATAAACAGATACGTTTATAAAGAATTGATTAATCAGCTGGACCTTTCTTAAGCTTAATAAATTATGATGCATTTATACTTGCAGGACAATTATGAGAACTGAAAATCTCTGGTTTACTTTAAGAGGTATTAATTAGTATTGGATGGTCTGTTACAAATTCAAAAGAGCAGAAGGGTGCAACTCAAATAAACAGAAAGTAGTACCACAACTGTTGATTGATTAAACTGAAACTCGTTTACAAAGACAAAGCCGGATGAAATCTCTAAAGCAAAAATTACAATGAAATACTGGAACTAGCAACAACTAACGATAAAGGGAGTAGAAGGAGGTGAGGAATACAGAAGAACAAGGAAGAGAAATAGAATCATTCATAACAACTCAATTGACTCCTTGCAATGCCGATTTCGTGGTGCCATATACTGCTGTCCAATTAATTTTACCCCTTGTCACGTGCATTTCCCCCTTTCCAGATGTAGTCCTCAAGTCGTTTAGGCGGAATGATCATTCTAAAAATCTTGCGTGGCATTCCCATGTGCTCTGCTTACGTGGCTTCCACGTCATCTCTATTTTCATTCACAACAATACTCCCCTCCTGAAAAGCAACCTTGTCCTCAAGGTTGAGATCAACTGGATTCACCGTGTCAGTGACATCTCCAAAAAGCAAAGGAGTGACCTGATGATTAGGAGTTCCAACACATCGTTTCAACATGGAAACATGAAAGACCGAGTGGATCTTAGCAGACTCGGGCAGCGCTAGGCGGTAGGCAACATTGCCAACGTGTTTCAACACCTGGTAAGGACCAAAATATCGTCTACCAATCTTGTGATCTCGCTGCAAGCGCAGAGAAGTCTGCCTAAATAGTTTTAATTTGACGTACACCCAATCACCAATAGCAAAGGTCGTATCAGTGTGGGACTTATCTACCAATTGCTTCATATGGTTCTGAGCCTTTAACAAATTGTGCTTGAGAATCTGTAGAACTTCATCACGTTGCAGCAGGTAGGACTCAACTAATTCGCTCGCAGTGCTGCCCAAAATATAGCGAGCGATGGTTGGAGATTCACGGCCATAGAGTGCTTGAAAAGGAGTCATGCCAGCTGCAGTTTGATAAGAGGTGTTATACCAATATTTTGCCCATGGTATCATGGCAACCAGTGGGAAAGAACCTCAGCGACGAAACTACTGTTCCACACACTTGTTAAGTGCCTCAGATTGCCCATCCGTCTGAGGATGATAAGCAGTACTCATGGCAAGAGTCGGCCCTTGTAAATGATGAATTTCTTGCCAAAACAAGTGTAGAAACCTGGGGTCACGATCAGTCACAATAGTTCGGGGAGGACCATGGAACCTGATTATATCTACCACGAAAGCCTCTGCCACAGTTTGAGTCGAAAAAGTAGAAGGCAGTGGTATGAAGTGCCCATATTTCGTGAGTTGATCTACTACAGTCATGATGGTAGTCTTCCCTTTCGAACTTGGAAGACATGTGATAAAGTCCATCGCAATGTCCTCAAAAACTTGATCAGGGATGGGCAATGGCTGTAATAAGCCCGCATGATGAAGGTGAGAGTCCTTCATCTGTTGGAATATCTGACAGGCTGCCACAAAAATTTATACATCACGACGCATATGCCTCCAAAAGAAATTAGATGCCAAACGATGGAAGGTACGAGCAACCCCAGCATGTCCTCCAGTAGGAGTGGCATGGAACTCAAAAATTAGTTTCAGGCATAAGGAAGAATCTAAAGGAATAACTATCTTTCCTTTATAAAAGAGTAACCCATCTTTGAATAGATAGTCTTCATAGCCAACATCCCCACGACTCAAAGCCTGTTGAATGTCGACCAACTCCGGATTGTAATGGTTCAATTGCTTCAACTCAACCTCAATAGCAAAAGAATTGACCGATAGAGTCATGAAGGTCGCTTCTGAAGTTCGAGAAAGAGCATCTGCGGCAGAGTTTTGTTTACCAGGCCGATACAAAATGTGAAAGTCATATCCTACAAGTTTAGTGAGCCACTTCTATTGCTCAGGTGTTTGTATGGTCTGCGTAGTCAAGTTCCTCAACGATTGCTGATCAGTAAAGATTGTGAACTGACATCCTAAAAGGTATTGCCGCCATTTACTCATAGCCTAAGTAATGGCAAACATCTCTCGGTGATGGGTGAAGGCCTTCTGCATACGAGAGTTTAACTTCTGGCTGAAGTAAGCAATGAGGTGGCCTCGTTGTGATAGAATAGCCTCGATACCTTGCCCGGATGCGTCAGTTTCCACTTGAAATTCCTGACTAAAATCTGGTAGAGCCAAAACAGGGGTGGAGCCCAACTTGGCCTTCAAAGCATCAAAGTCACTTTGTTATGCATCTGCCTACTTGAAAGAGTCCTTGCGCAAAAAATCAGTCAAAAGACCAGCTATAGCAGCACAATGATGGATAAATCTACGGTAATAACCTGCAAGGTCAAGGAAACTGCGAACCTCCTTTACAGAACGAGGGGGTGGCCATTGCTGGATAGCCATGATCTTTTCAAGGTCTACGGACAATCCTTGGGCAGAGATGATATGGCCCAAATAATCCATGGATAGTTGGCCAAATAAACATTTGGATCGCTTGGCGACTAGCTGATGGTCACGTAACAACTGCAGGACCACATGTAAATGTTCCATGTGTGCATTCTAGGATGAACTATAGACCAATATATCATCAAAGAATACCAAGACGAAACGACGTAAATGGGGCCGAAAAACTTCATTCATAGTTTCCTGAAAGTTAGAAGGGGCATTCGTCAAGCCAAACGGCATTACCAAGAATTCGTAGTGCCCATCGTGGGTACGAAAAGCAGTCTTGGCCACATCTTCAGGACTGACCTTGATCTGATGATATCCGGATAACAAGTCCAACTTGGAAAAATAACAAGCTCCATGCAATTCATCAAACAATTCATCAATGGTGGGAATTGGAAATCGATCACGAATTGTGATAGCATTTAGTACTCTATAGTTAATGCAAAACCTCCATGTACCACCCTTCTTGCGTACTAGCAATACCGGGGAGAAAACAGGCTGGTGGTGGGTCGTATCACTCCCTCCTTGAGCATATCTGTCACAAGTTGCTCCATAGCTTGTTTCTGGAAATAGGGGTACCTATATGTTTTTACATTTACAGGTGGTGCCCCCGGGGTGAGGTGTATCGAGTGATCCTGGGCACGGGAAGGAGGCAAACCGGCTGGCTTCTGAAAGATATTAGCACAAGACTCCAATAGGCTGCACAAGTCAGGGGCCATCTCGTCTGCCATTCCTCTCTCGTCAACAATCATCTCTAGGCAAAAGAAAGAGGAAATAGCATTAGTTGTTGCCATGCGCCTTAAACTATGCAACTGAATTTGGTGAGCGTCGGTGGGAGAATCTCCATGCCATAGCACTTTGGACCCCTTCAAAGTAAATTCAAACTCCCGTGTTGCATAATCAGTGATAGTGCGCCCCAAAGTTGCCAACCATGCTACCCCAAGTACTACATCAGCCCCGTAGAAAGGTAGGACATACAGGTCCTCAAGTAGTGTAGTTCCTTGAATCAACAAGGTGACTTGACGCACTATTCCTTCACAATGAAGTCTCTGGCCACTGCCCACCATTACAACAAAACTGGGAATGACCTCAATTTGGATTTAAAGGTGTTTAGTTGCTCGTGGTTGAACAAAGTTGTGAGTACTTCCACCGTCTACCAATACTTGGACGGGCGATCCACTCACTTGCCCAGTGAATCGCAAAGTTGATGGGGAGATTCCACCAGTTAAAGCATGGTAAGAAATAGTTGACTGCTCATGTAATTCCAAACATTGCAACTCCTCGGCTATGAAATCATCAGTAACAAAGGATTCCGGCAAGCCAAGGTCTACATCGGATCCATCTATAAGCAATAAAAGCTGAGGAGGCGTCTTACATTTATGACCAACAGTATATTTCTCTTCATAATAGTAGCACAATCCACGTTCACGACAACTCTGTAATTCGGCATGAGATAGGCATTTGAGGGGTGGACGATTTGGTGGGTAAGAGCTAGATGCGGCTAGAATGAGAGGACTCGAGGATTTTACGGTGTGGGATGACGGTGCAAAATTCGGTGTGGGTAACAGTGGTAGAGTTTTGGTGAAGGCTGGTCGGATGGGCCCTTTTTCAGCCTGGATCCTTTTTTCGTGAATATGGGCCAAATCTAACGTCTCCTCATAAGTTTTGGCCTATGGACAAGCACTAAATTCTTAATATCCTCTCTGAGCCCAAAAATAAAGAGATGTACCATACGACTATCGGTCATGTCATCTGTTTTGTTGGCAATATTCTCAAACTGACTCTGAAAATCTGATACGGTGGTGGTCTGTCTGAGTTTCGCCAAGCGTCCCTCAGATGATTCTAACCCTTTCTGACGGAAACGGATCTGCACCTTTGCTGCAAAATGATCCCAATCCACCAGTTGTTTATCCCGAAAAAGCCAACAATACCATTCGAGAGCTTCTCCGTCCAAGTGGAAGGAGGCAATTGAGAGCCTTTGATCCTCTGCTATGTGGTAAAAATCGAAGTAGCAATCTGCTTGAAAAATCCAGGCCTCCGGATTTTCACCACGAAATCGCCTTATCTCCACCGGACCTCTATGGCGAAGAATCGATGTCGCCGTAGGTTGGTCATCATGTAGGTCTCCCCATGGAGATGGCGAGTGACTTCCATCGTTGGGTCTCGATGTTGATTTCCCACCACTTCCAGTAACAATGAATGGATATCAGCAAGGATTGAATCCTTCACTCCTTGAACTGATTCTTCTACGAGAGACTTGAGTTTTTGGTCATCCACTTTATACCTCTGGATGAAAGCACCAATGTTACAAATTCAAAAGAGCAGAAGGGTGCAACTCAAATAAACAGAAAATAGTACCACAACTGTTGATTGATTAAACTGAAACTCGTTTAGAAAAACAAAGCCGGATGAAATCTCTAAAGCAAAAATTACAATGAAATACTGGAACTAGCAACAACTAAGGATAAAGGGAGTAGAAGGAGGTGAGGAATATAGAAGAACTGGGAAGAGAAATAGAATCATTCATAACAACTCAATTGACTCCTTGCAATGCCGATTTCGTGGTGCCTTATACTGTCGCCCAATTAATTTTACCCCTTGTCACGTGCATTTCCCCCTTTCCATACATAGTCCTCAAGTCGTTTAGGCGGAATGATCATTCTAAAAGTCTTGCGTGGCATCCCTATGTGCTCTGCTTGCGTGGCTTCCACATCATCTCTATTTTTATTCACAACATGGTCATTAAAAAGCTAAACAAAATTCAGATCGAGACAAAGTTAGTGGGTATAAGGAAAATGAGTAGATAATATTGACTAAGAACAAGAAGGAAACAAGAACAACTTATCAAAAATACTGTGTCGTAGCAAGCCGCTGACTTGAAAGTGATTTCGGCCCGATTGGATGCAAATCGCTAAGACCGGTCGCTCCTCAAGGTTCTACAGCACTTCCAAACACGTGCACTCGTGGCTAGAAGTTTAGAATTTGCACAAAACAGTTGCCTAGAAAGAAGAGAAGATAAAGGTATTTTCTGTATTAGATAATTCACATAGAGACTGCCTTTTATAGGCAAAGTTGTTGGACAATTACAAATGAAAAAATTAATCTGTAGCTGTTACAGAAAATAAAGATGGAGCTGTTACAAGAATTAACTACATCTGTTACAAAAATTAAATACAGCTGTTATAGAAATTAAAGCATGGCAGTTACAAAGAAATAAATGAAACGTTACAAAATTTAATTCAAATAGAGTGAATTTGGACATATTCTGGCAAGCTCAAAAAAATGAAGAAGTAAGTTTAGCAAAAATAGATTTGGAATAGGCCTCGCGTATATCTCGTACACAAGCAAATCGATCCGTTTTGCCTTCAGGACCAATTTCTCATGTGCGCGAGACCACTCCTTTTTACTAGCTCTTTACATGTCCAACAAAGAGCAATTCAATATAAAGAGAAGGAAATAACTTTCCACAACCAATGTGTCACGACCCCAATTCGCTCTCCGTGAACTGTCATGACGGCACCTAGTCTCTACAACTAGGTAAGCCTAACAAATGCGGAACATAATAAATCTTGCGGAAGAAATAATCAAAAACCAAAATAACTGAATGGAACAATAGTTATAATGCCACTCGGCATATACAACACAACTTTCTCAAAACCAAGTACACTATCCCAAAACCCGAAAACTCATGGAAACACAAACCTTTGGAATATCTAACTCCAGAATATCTAACAAGAAAGAAAAATACATAAGGGCAATGTTTAACAGCTAGATTAGAAAGGGACTCCTCGGTGTGCAGACACGGCAGATGTACCTCGAAGTCTCTAGAGCAGTCACCTCCCTCAAGGATGGTAGGTCTGAGTAGCGGTACCTGGATCTGCACATGAAAAACATGCATAGAAGGGGCATGAGTACACCACATCGGTACTCAGTAAGTGCCAAGCCTAACCTCGGTTGGGTAGTGACGAGGAAGGTCACGACCCTATTGAGGTTAAATAAAATATAAAGATCAACAGTATAGAACAGAATGGTATAAATAAGTACAATAGTAAATAATACAGGATGAACAGGACAACAACAATTATGCAGAAGCAAGGTAAACACGGAAAGGAAATGCAGCTCAGCACCAATAGAAACAATCGGGGATCTCCTAGGATAATGTCCTGTAGTCCCATATGTACATATCCAATGGATCTCCCGGGATTTCGTCCCGTAGTCCAACTCATAATGCACGGGGATCTACCGGAATCCCGTTCTGTAGTCCCAAATGTAAATACCCAGTACTGGGGAAATCTACCAGGTGCATTCTTGTAGTTCCATATAACTGTGCAGGGGGATCTATCGAAATCCCACATCCGTAGTCTCAAAATAAATACACAGCAGCAATAGGAAGATATACAGATATGGCAACATTTCATATTAAGGCAACAAGTGATTCTATCCGAGCATGTTGCACAGAATTCAGGTAAGGCAGGTTGAGCAAATAAGGCAATTAAGTCACTTATACATGCTTTCCTAAGCTAACAACAGGCTTAATAGTGCAAGTAATTGGAACAGGAAAGGAAACATTTTAGTAATTACTTAAAGAAAATCGGATTTCCGGCAATTAGCACAAGTACGCACTCGTCACCTCACGTACAAGGCATTTCAATTACAAAATATACCAATCTTAAGTGGAAGGTCCTCCACACAAGGTTAGACAAGCCACTTACCTCGAACTGACTCAAAATCAACTCGAGACCACGTTCTTGCCACGAGTATTCGACTCCAAATAGCCCAAATCTATTCAATTCAATTGCATAATGTAAATAATACTTCAAGTAACTAATTCTACAATTAAATTCTAAGCTAATACGCGAAATTATGTTAAATGACCAAAATGCCTCTCAAGTCCACATCTCGGAATCTGGTAAAATTTATATTTCTAGAAACCTCACACTCTCACGAGTTCAGTCATATCAAAAGTACTAAAATCGGACCTCGATTTGTCCTTCAAATCATCACTCAAAGATCTCCAATTATACAAGCCCTAACCCCTCAATTACCATTGATTTTCCTTAATTTTTCATGCTTAAATTAATAAAATAACACTCAAATAACGAGTTTAGGGACCAAAGACCTTACCCCAATGAACTCTTTTGAAAATCCCTCTTGAAAAGTGCTCCCCAAGCTTCTTCCTGTTTTGAAAAGATGAAAAATGGCTAAATTTCGCGAAGGCAAGAATTTATATGTTCTGCCCAGCGATTTTCGCATTTGACCCTGATGCGGTCCCGCTTCCACGAGGACATCGTCGCATCTACAACTTTCACTTAAAGACCAATTTCCGCACCTGCGGTCTCCAACTGCAAGATGCGGTACCGCTTCTGCGAAAATGCTCTCGCATCTGCGGAAACTGCTGACCTCCCTCAATTTCGCTTTTGCGGCCTCTGAGCTGCTTCTACGGTGCCGCACCTACGAAACCCAAACCGCAGGTGTGGTTATGACAGAACCAGCATCTGAAGCTGCAACTCTAACTCCCAAAATCCTTCCGTCAACCATCCAAATTCATCCCGAGGCCCTCGGGACCTCAACCAAAGGTACCAACAAGTCACAAACCACTCCCCAAACTTGTACCAATCCTTAAAACACCTAAAACAACATCGAAACCTCGAATTAATCATGGATTTAAGCCTAAGAACTCCAAATTTCTCAAAATATGCTTTCGATCAAAAAGTCTATCAAAACTCGTTCGAATGACTTGAAATTTTGCACACAGGTCACATTCAACACTACGGAGCTACTCCAACTTCCGCAATTCCGTTCCGACCCTCGGATCAAAATCTCACTATCGAACCGAAAACTTTAAAATTCGACCTTTCGGCATTTCAAGCCTAAATTAGCTACGGATCTCCAAAATACAATCCGAACACGCCCCTAAGCCCGAAATCACCTAACGGAGCTAACAGAACCATCGGATTTCCATTCTGAGGCTGTCTTCATATTGATCTGACTACGGTCAACTTTCCAACACTTAAGCTCTCATTTTGGGACTAAGTGTCCCAAACTCCCCCGACACTAAAAACCGAACGTCCCAGCAAATCAAAATAGCAGAAATAAACTAGGGGAAAGCAGTTAATATAGGATCGAGGCGTTAATTCTTAAGACGACCGACCGGGTCGTCACGTCCTCCTACACTTAAACATTCGTTCGTCCTCGAACGAGCATAAAGACATACCTGAAGTAGTGAAAAGATGAGGGTAACGGCTGCGCATATCCTGCTCGGTCTCCCAGGTCGCCTCCTAGACCGGCTGGCCCCGCCACTGAACCTTTACTGATGCAATGTTCTTTGACCTCAGCTTTCTAACCTGCCTGTCCAATATTGCCACTTACACCTTAATATAACATAGATCCTTGTCCAACTGGACTGAACTAAAATCCAACATGTGCGACGGATCACCGTAATACCTTCGGAGCATCGAAACATGGAATACCGGATGAACTCCAGCCAAGCTGGGAGGTAAGGAAAGCTCATAAGCAACCTCCCCAACACACCTCAATATCTCAAAAGGGCCAATAAACCTCGGACTCAACTTCCCTTTCTTCCCAAATCTCATAACGCCCTTCATAGGCGAAACTCGAAGCAGAACCCGCTCTCCAACCTTATAGGAAACATCACGAACCTTCCGGTCTGTGTAACTCTTCTGTCTGGACTGGGCTGTACGGAGTCTATCCTGAATCACATTAACCTTCTCCAAAGCATCCTGAACTAAGTTTGTGCCTAATAATCTAGCCTCACCCGGCTCAAACAAACCCACCGGAGATCTACACCGTCTCCCATATAAAGCCCCATACGGTGCCATCTGAATGCTAGACTGATAGCTGTTGTTATAAGCAAATTCTGCCAGTGGCAAGAACTGATCCCAAGACCCTCCAAACTCAATCACACACGCATGGAGCATATCCTTAAAAATCTGAATAGTGCGCTCGGATTGTCCGTCCGTCTGAGGATGAAATGTTGTACTCAACTCCACCCTAGTACCTAACTCATGCTGAATGGTCCTCCAGAACCATGATGTGAACTGAGTACCTCTATTCGAAATGATGGACACTGGAATACCATGCAGACGAACAATCTCTCGGATATAAATCTCCGCCAACCACTTCAAGGAATAAGTAGTACATATAGGAATAAAGTGAGCGGACTTGGTCAGCCAATCCACAATCACCCAAATAGCATCGAACTTTCTCGAAGTCCATGGGAGCCCAACTACAAAGTCCATGGTGATCCGCTCCCACTTCCATTCCGGAATCTCTATCTACTGAAGCAACCCACCTGATATCCGGTGCTCATACTTCACTTGCTGACAGTTAAGGCACCGAGCTACAAATCCCATTATATCTCTCTCTATCCCCTCTACCAATAGTGCTGCCTCAAATCCTGATACATCTTCGCAGCACCAGGATGAATGGAATACCGCGAGCTATGGGCCTCCTCTAGAATCAACTCTCGAAGCCTATCAACATTGGGTACACAAATCCGACCTTGTATCCTCAATACCCCATCATCACCAATAATCACATCCCTGGCATCACCGTGATAAACCTTGTCCTTGAGGACAAGTAAATGAGGGTCATCATATTGTCGCTCCCTGATACGATCAAATAAGGAAGACCGAGAAACCACGCAAGCTAGAACCCGACTGGGCTCCAAAAGATCCAGTCTCACAAACTGGCTGGCTAAGGCCTGAATATCCATCGCCATAGGCCTCTTCGATGTTGGTAAATAAATCAAACTCTCCGCCCGGCGACTCAAAGCATAGGCCACCATATTGGCCTTGCCCGGGTGATACAGAATAGTGATATCATAGTCCTTCAGCAACTCTAACCACCTCTTTTGGCGCAAATTTAGATCCTTTTGCTTGAACAGATGCTGCAAGCTCCGATGATCAGTATAAATCTCATAGGGAACCCCGTATAAATAATGGCACCAAATCTTTAGGACGTGAACAATGGCAACTAACTCAAGGTCGTGAACATGGTAGTTCTTCTCATGTATCTTCAATTGTCTGGACGTGTAGGCAATCACCCTACCGTCCTGCATCAACACCGCTCCGCCAACCCTCGAGGCATCACAATAGACCGTATAAGACCTCGAACCTGTAGGCAGTATCAAAATTGGGGCTGTAGTCAAAGCTGTCTTGAGCTTCTGAAAGTTCGCCTCACACTCCTCCGTCTACTGAAATGGAGCACCCTTCTAGGTCAATGTAGTCATAGGGGTTGCAATCGATGAAAACCCCTCCATAAAATGACGGTAGTAGCCCGCCAAGCCAAGGAAACTGCAGATCTCGGTAGTTGAGGATGGTCTGGGCCAACTCTACACGACCTCTATCTTCTTCGGGTCCACCTGAATACCCTCACTCGATACCACGTGGCCTAAGAATGCCACTGAATCCAACCAAAACTCACATTGCGAAAACTTAGCATATAACTTCTTCTCCCTCAGAGTCTGAAGCACAGTCCTCAATTGCTGCTCATGATCTTCCCGACTCCAAGAATACACCAGAATATCATCAATAAAGACAATAACGAACAAGTCAAGATACGGCCGAAACACACTGTGCATCAAATGCATAAAGGCTGCTGGGGCATTGGTCAGCCCAAAAGACATAACAAGGAACTCGTAATGACTATAACGAGTCCTGAAAGCAGTCTTCAGGATATCTGGCTCCCGAATCTTTAACTGATGGTAACCTGAGCGCAAGTCAATCTTAGAAAACATATGTGCGCCCTGAAGCTAGTCAAACAGATCATCAGTACGAGGTAAAGGATAACGGTTCTTCATTGTAACCTTGTTCAATTGGCAATAATCAATACACATACACATAGAACCATCATTTTTCTTCACAAACAAGACAGGAGCACCCCAAGGTGATACACTAGGCCGAATAAAACCCCTATCAAGCAATTCCTGTAACTGATCCTTCAACTCCTTCAATTCAGGAGGAGCCATATGATACGGAGGAATAGAAATGGGCTGAGTGCCCAGCAACAGATCAATGCCAAAATCAATATCTCTATCAGGCGGCATGCCTGGAAGATCAACTGGAAACACATCAAGAAAATTCCGTACTATTGGGACTGAATCAACTAAAGGGGTATCAATACTGGCATCTCTCACATTAGCTAAATATGCGTCGCACCCCTTCTCAACATGAAAAACATGCGCAGAAAGGGCATGAGTACACCACATCGGTACTCAGTAAGTGCCAAGCCTAACCTTGGTCGGGTAGTGACGAGGAAGGTCAGGGCCTTGCTGAGGTTAAATAAAATATAAGGTTCAATAGTGTAGAATAAAACAATATAAATACGTACAACAGTAAAAGTAACACAGGATATAAAGGACAACAACTACTACTACAGAGGCAAAGTATACACAGAAAGAAATATAGCCCAACACAAAGATAACAACCGGGGATCTCCCAGGATACCGTCCTGTAGTCCCAAATGTAAATATCCAGTGGATCTCCCAGGATACCATCTCGTAGTCCAACTCATAATGCGAGGGGATCTCCCGGAATACCGATCCGTAGTCCCAAATGTAAATACTCAATGCAGGGGGAATCTACCGGGTGCAGTCCCGTAGTTCCATGTAAATGTGCAGGGGGATCTCCCAGAATACCGTTTTGTAGTCCCAAAGAAAACATACAGGGGGGTCTCCCGGGATACTGTCCCAAAGTAAACACACAGCAACAACATGAAGAGTACACAGTTCAATTCAAGTTCCATACCAAGGTAAAACAGGTGTTTCTAACCTAGCATGTTGCACGTAATCCAAATAAGGCAGTTTGAACAAGTAAGTCAATTAAGTCAATTAGACATGCTTTCCTAAGCTAACAACAGACTTAAATTGCAAGTAATATAAAAAGGAAAGGAAACATACTAGTAATTACTTAATGAAAATCGGATTTTTTTCAACAATTAGCACAAGTACGCACTCATCACCTCACGTACAAGGTATTTCAATTATCAATAATATCAAATCCTAATGGGAAGGTCTCCCACACAAGGTTAGGCAAGCCACTTACCTCGTACCGGCTCAAAGTCAACTCGAAACCACGTTCTTGCCACGAGTACTTGACTCCAAATGGCCCAAATCTATTCAATTCAATTGCATAATATAAATAACACTTCAAGTAACTGATTCTACAAAGAAACTCTAAGCTAATACGCAAAATTAGGTAAAATGACCAAAACGCCCCTAGGGCCCACGTCTCGGAATCGGGTAAAATTTACATTTCCAGAATTCTCACACTCTCACGAGTTCAGTCATATAAAAAGTACCAAAATCGGACCTCAAATAATCCCTCAAATCATCACTCAAAAATCTCTAATTAATCAAGCCCTAACCCCAAATTTACCACTGATTTTCCTTAAATTTTCATGTTTATAATGATAAAAATTACATCAATAATGAGATTAGGGACCAATGACCTTACCCCAATGAATTCCTCTGAAAATCTCCCTTGAAAATGCTCCCCAAGACTTCTTCCCGTTTGAAAAGAGGTGAAAATAACTAAAATTCGCGAAGGCAAGTATTTATATGTTCTGCCCAACTAATCCGCTTCTGCGGTCATGGGACCGCACCTGCAGTCCTATGTTTGTGGAAAAAAGGTCGCATCTACGACAAGACATTAACTCAGCTTTTTTCGCACCTGCAACTCCCTATGCGCAGATGCGGTACCGATTCTGCGGTAAATCTCCCGCTTCTGCGGCTCCTGCTGGTTCTCCCCATTTCCATTTCTGCGAAGATATTGCCACTTCTGCGGCTACGCACCTGCGTGACCCAACCATAGGTGCAGTTATTGTCGCACCTCCTTTTTACCGCGCCCGCGGGGCGCGTAGGGAGTTTTCTCCAATTGAAGGACAGTCGAAACGGGATTTATTTAATTATTTCAGAGTCGCCACCTGGGAATTTTAAGGCGTCCCAAGTCACCAATTTTAATCCCTGAATCGAGGAGAATATGACTCTGTTTATTATTCTGCGAACCAGAAATCCTGAGTAAGGAATTCTGTTAATCCGGAAGAAGGTGTTAGGCATTTCCGAATTCCGTGGTTCTAGCACGGTCGCTTAACTGTTTTTATTATTGGCTTAATTATCTTGATTTTTACTAAATACGTTTTTATTGCATGATTTTACTACTGTTTTTTACTTATTGTTTACAATTATATGGACGAATTACGCGTACGTATATTCGTATTATATATTTTTTATAATTACCGGGGATTGTGCCACGCGTACGTGTACACAATAAAATTGTCCATGTTATAGTTTTTATAAAAATATATATTCGAAAATAAAAAATAAAATCAGGAACATCATCACCCTTTTTATTTAGATAATGAACTGCACACCTCGGGTTATATGAAATTATTTTAACATCCTTGGAAAAATCCTTTTCTTAAATATTCACTCGAAATTGCGCGTACGCATAATCCGAATTTGCTTTTTAAAAAATATAATCAGGGTACGCGAACGCATCCCTAATTGCGTAAAAAAATTTCTTTTTTTTTTTGTAATAATATTATGGATTTTACACAAAATTGTTTATTATATCTACACATTTTTTATATGAAATTCCTGTAAAATTCATATTTTAGGGGATGCCTTTAAATTCTTAAAAGAATTCACAATTTATTAAGTATTGCCCGTTGACTATAATTTCCGAGTATTAATTATGTTCATCCCAAGACTATTCAAATTCAAAGTAAAATAAGAACATGATTAATACTATTCTTCACAAATACAACATATACATATACCAAAGGATGAATGCCATATGAAACTCACAAAAATAATTTATGAAGGGAAGAAGTATTTTTGAACAATTTTTATTTATTTTAATTAGTGCAAGTTCTATTTCTAATTACCATTGATATAAAGTTTTGCAATTTGTGTTTGTACATCTCATCTTATTCTCATATACTTGTTTTAATCTAATAGGCGAAATTAATTTAATTAATTATGCTTATGATTGAGTTAGGATAGATATATATATAATCAAACCAATTTGATTCTCAATCTATGTGAATTATTACTAACTATTAACTTTCACATTGTATAAGTTCCTAAGCCCTTTATTATTAAGAAAGAGAACAAGTCTAGTTGACTTAATAAAATGATATTGCATACAATATTATTCACCATTTTTGACATCGTGAACATAGCGGATTATACTAACGCGTCTTTCAACTATAGATTATAAACACAACCAATGTTGTGCCAAAAGATAGCAAATTGCAACCAACATCATTTAGCTTTAAACTACAACTAATTAACTAACAAAATAAACTAATAGTATATTTTCCTTGATATTTCCATATTATGCTATACCTAGCTAACAATACCATAAAGTGTAAATAAAAGCCAACTTTCTGTCATGTTTCCTATTTACACAACTCAAAGATAACTAAACTAATAAAATTTCGACATGGATAACATTATTACAAAGTTTTATATGAATTTCAAAATAAGACAATTAACTTGTAGCCATCAATGTCGAACTCACTACTGGTTATCCAACATGAAACCAAAGCTGAAATTTAAATGTTTAAACTTAAACAAATAGAAGGCAGTATTACAATTCAAAATTCATTTATTTGTCATGTTGAATCTCTTTCCAACATAGAATTTAAGAGATATGTACCTGAAAATGAAGGTAGAAGGAGTGAATTTCAGCAGTTGCAGCAGTAACAAAATACTGGTAAAATATCAGTACTTCCACAGATTTGAGCAATAATAAGACCCAAGAAACCCAGATTCACAAGAGCAAAGCTTCTTAAAGAATTTCAGATTTTAAAACCAAATAGTATCAATACACAGACTCGGACAGATTCCAAAAGAACAACAAGGTTTCAGATTTTTTCTTTTCTTTTCTATTTTTCTGTTTCAGCTTCACTGTGTGTGTGTGTGTGTGTGAATACTCTCTTTTGGTTTCTTTCTGTTTCTTCTTCCTCTTCAGATTCCAGGAAGAATCTGATTTTTCTGCTTGATTTTCTCTTTTATCTCACTCTAGGTGTATTTTTCTTAAATTCTCTTTTAAAATCTGATCTAAAAATCTGATTTTTCCTCTTCAAAATCTGTCTCACTCTGATTTTTTCCTCTTCAAAATCTGTCTCTCTCTAAGCTCTCCTCAAGTCAGTCCCCATTCCCCCCTCTTATACAGGTCTGCCTTGACCCTTTTCTCCTTTTAAAATCAGCAAGTTTCCATTAAGAACTGCTTTTGATTAATTTAAATGATCCTATCCTGATTTTAAGCAGCCCATTACCCTTTGTTTCCCATTACCCCATTAAATTAAAAGCCACTAACACTCCACTATCAGCACACTACTACCCTCACTGTTTCATTACCAGTAGTACCCCTGAAAGCTTACTGTTATTACTGCCCTCAAGGAAATCAGAATCTGATACAAAAATAGATTTTAAAATCTGTTCAAAATCGATTATCCTTCTGAATTAAACAGCTATAACCAATCCTATCAAGTTCTGGACTGAATCTTGACTGAGAATGCACTTTTCTAACACAATGGTATCTAACCAACATTTGTGAAATTGAAATTAAACCTAATATCACAACAAATTATACTGAATTCAACATAACAAGTCAAACTGAATTTCAGCATTGAACTAAGATCAAACAAACACAGGAGCATTGTGAGTATACTGACAATGCCCTGTTCAGAAAACAATATATACACATTATACATTTGAATTTACTGATTTGCTAACAAACATGATTTAATTGACTAGTATTAATCATTTGACTATTTACAACATTTGTTCATAATCAGTCTAAAACAAAAAGAAACAGACTGTTTCAATCAGCATTTTCAGAAATGAAAATTCATAATATAACTAATCGACGAACTTAATCGAGTCGATTACACACAATGTAAACAATCACAACCAACAGAAATAATTCATATTTGGATTAAGTAGACGGGTAGGAGACAAAGATGACAGAATTAATCAAAAAATAAAAACAGGAAAAATTAACAGGTTATTAAACAAACAAGAATATATGTAGAATACTCATAAGAAACAGAAAAAATACCTTTGAATCCTTCAATTTTATTCCGACTCGGACTCAACTTGGATTCGGACTTTGTTTGAAATCAAACAGACCTTAGTCGAAGTATTTTCTACTGAAAATACTTTGACTAAGGTCGATTAAACCTCAATCTTTAATCAATTTGGACAGAATCCAGAAGTTTGGTATTTCTAGGGTTCCTGAAGATTCGATTTGGGATTTAACCATTTCGGTCAGATTCGAGGGGGACCAAATACGACACAAGGGTGAGGGTAACCTAGGGGTCATTGGGTGTCAGTTTAGAACAGATCTGAGTTTGTTCTTGTTTGGTCCGAATCTTCAAAAAAAATTCGAGAAGTTCTGAGGGGATTCGAACCAAACAAACAACAGATCTATACCTAGGGTGGTTAGGGGAAGCTATGGTGTTATTTTGGAAGCCATTGGAAAGGTTTGAGTTTTCAGACCCACCTTCGATTTAATATTCGAAGAGTTGGGGTCTGATTCGAAGGAAACTAAGGTCAGATCTGTGTAGAGGATGTTCAGGGGATTCTAGGGTGTTATTTTGGTGACCGGCGGCGTTGATGCCGCCGGGTTTCAGGCGGTGGGATTCTAGGGCGGCTAGGGTTAGGAGTGGGGTTTGGGGACGATGATGAACAGTGAGAGGAGGGGGGTGTTCAGTTAGGGGCCGGGGTAGGGCTTGGGACTTATATAGGGGTGGGGTGGATTGATCTCATCCGTTGGATCAATTAAGATGCACGGTTGAGATCAATCCACTTATCCAAACGACATCATTTGATTTAAGTTGGGGAAAGGGTCAACCCGGGGTTGAAATGGATCGGGTTTGGGTGAGTTTTTTAAGACCGTGGGATCAAAATGGATGAACAGTTCAGATCTAGTTGCCCTAAACGTCGTCGTTTTATTTATGCAGGGGCTGAACTGGACCGTTTGATTGCAATGAATCAACGGCTCAGATTTGAGGTACCTCATGCGACGTCGTTTAGGCTTGTTCGAATTGGACCGGACAGGGGGATGTTGGATTGGGCTGTG
The DNA here is from genome assembly GCF_000393655.2 of Nicotiana sylvestris. NCBI lineage: Eukaryota > Viridiplantae > Streptophyta > Magnoliopsida > Solanales > Solanaceae > Nicotiana > Nicotiana sylvestris. Next base: position 210,115,000 of record NC_091059.1, read on the forward strand.
GGATTCATTTCGTTTGGGCCTGGATTTTAATCCAGGTCCGATTTTCATATTCTAACTTATATTTTTATTTTATTATTAATTAATAAAATCCTAATCAAAAATTATAAAAACAAAATTATCATTACAATAATACTAATTATCTTTTAATAACCATTAACACGTAGATAAAACATTAATCACATAACGACACATTTAAAAATAGAACGAATGCATATTTTTTGTGATTTTATTTAAATTATCTTTCAAATGCATAATTAAATCCTATATGCATGCAACATGTATTTTATTTTAATTTTCATTTCATTATGACGAAGTAAACATTTATGGACATAACACAAATATTTAACGCCACGCAAATTCAAAAATTACACAGTAAAAGAAATTTAATTTTTTTATTTATTTATTTTGGAGTAGTTTTCGTAAGGCAAAAAATCACGTGCTCACAGTTATGACAGAAGATCAGCAACTGAAGCTGCTCAAACAACTCTCAATTCTTCCGACAACCTTCCGAACCCATCCCCGAGGCCCCCGGGACCTCCACCAAAGGCACAACCAAGTCCAATACCACAGTTCAAACTTATACCAATCCTTAAAACACCTAAAACAACATCGAAACGTTGAATCAACCACGGATTCAAGCCTAAGAACTCCAAAACTCTCAATTTACGCTTTCGATAAAAAATTCTATCAAACCTCGTCCGAATGACCTGATATTTTGCACACATGCCACATTAAACACTACGGAGATACTCCAACTTTCGGAATTCCATTTCGAGCATCGGATCAAAATCTCACGATCGAACCGGAAACTTCAAAATTCGACTTTTGGCATTTCAAGCCTAAATTAGCTACGGGCCTACAAAACACAATCCGAACACGCCCCTAAGGCAGAAATCATCCAACGGAGCTAACGGAACTATCGAAATTCTATTTTGAGGCCGTCTTTACACTGTACCGACTACGGTCAAATTTTCAAAACTTAAGCTCTCATTTAGGGACTAAGTGTCCCAAAACTCTCCGAAACTCAAAACCGAACATCCCGGCAAATCAAAATAGTAGAAATAAACACGAGGAAAGCAGTTAATAGGGGATCAGGGCGTAAGTTCTTAAAACGACCGGCCGGGTCGTTACATCCCCCTACACTTAAACATTCATTCGTCCTTGAACGAGCATAGAAGCATACCTGAAGTAATGAAAAGATGAGGGTAACAACTGCGCATATCCTGCTCGGTCTCCCAGGTCGCCTCCTCGACCGGCTGACCCCGCCACTGAACCTTCACGGATGCAATGTTCTTTAACCTCAGCTTTCGAACCTGCCTGTCCAATATCGCCACTGGCTCCTCAATATAAAATAGATCCTTGTCCAACTGGATTGAACTGAAATCCAACACGTGTGACGGATCCCCGTGATACCTCCGAATCATCGAAACATGAAATACTGGATGAACTCCTACCAAGCTGGGAGGTAAGGCAAGCTCATAAGCAACCTCCCCAACACGCCTCAATATCTTAAAAGGGCCAATAAACCTCAGACTCAACTTTCCCTTCTTCCCAAATCTCATAACGCCCTTCATAGGCGAAACCCGAAGCAGAACCCACTCTCCAACCATATAGGAAATATCACGAACCTTTCGGTTCGCGTAACTCTTTTGTCTGGACTAGGCTGTACGGAGTCTATCCTGAATCACCTTAACCTCTCCAAAGCATCCTGAACCAAGTCTGTGCCCAATAATCTAGCCTCACCCGGCTCAAACCAACCCACCGGGGATCTACATCGCCTACCATATAAAGCCTAATACGGTGCCATCTGAATATTGGACTGTTAGTTGTTATTGTAGGCAAACTCCGCCAATGGCAAGAACTGATTCCAAGACCCTCCAAACTCAATCACATACGCACGGAGCATATTCTCAAAAATCTGAATAGTGCACTCGGACTCTCCGTCCGTCTAAGGGTGAAATGTCGTACTCAACTCCACCCGAGTACCCAACTCATGCTGAACGACCCTCCAGAATCGTGAAGTGAACTGAGTACCTCTATCTAAAATGATGGAAACTGGAATACTATGCAGACGAACAATCTCCCAGATATAAATCTCCGCCAACCGCTCCGAAGAATAAGTAGTACACACAGGAATGAAGTGTGCGGACTTGGTCAGCCGATCCACAATCACCCAAATGGCATCAAACTTTCTCAAAGTCCGTGGGAGCCCAACTACAAAATGCATGGTAATCCTCTCCCACTTCCACTCCGGAATCTCTATTTGTTAAATTAACTCTCCCAGTCTCTGGTGCTCATACTTCACATACTAACAATTGAGGCACCGAGCGACAAATCCAACTATATCTTTCTTCATCCGCCTCCACCAATAGTGCTGCCTCAAATCCTGATACATCTTCACGGCACCCGGGTGAATGGAATACCGCGAACTATGGGCCTTCTCTAGAATCAACTCTCGAAGCCCATTAACATTGGGTACACAAATCTGACCCTGCATCCTCAATACCCCGTCATCACCAATAGTCATATCTTTGGCATCACCACGCTGAACCTTGTCCCTGAGGACAAGCAAACGGGGGTCATCATATTGATGCTCCCTGATACGATCAAATAAGTAAGACCGAGAAACCACTCAAGCTAGAACCCGGTTGGGTTCCGAAAGATCCAATCTCACAAACTAGCTGGCTAAGACCTGAACATCCATAGCCATAGGCCTCTCCCATGCTGGTAAATAAGCCAAACTCCCCAAACTCTCTGTCCGGTGACTCAAGGCATCGGCCACCATATTGGCCTTGCCCGGGTGATACAAAATAGTGATATCATAGTCCTTCAGCAACTCTAACCACCTTCTCTGGCGCAAATTTAGATCCTTTTGCTTGAACAGGTGTTGCAAGCTCCGATGATCAGTATAAATCTCACAAGGCACACCATACAAATAGTAATGCCAGATCTTCAGGCGTGAATAGTGGCACTAGCTCGAGATCATGAATAGGGTAATTCTTCTCATGCACCTTCAACTTTTAGGATGCGTAGGCAATCACCTTACCGTCCTGCATCAAAACCGCTCCAAGGGCAATCCTCGAGGCATCACAATAAACAGTGTAAGACCCCGAACCTGTAGGCACTATAAAAATTGGGGTTGTAGTCAGAGCTGTCTTGAGCTTCTGAAAGCTCGCCTCACACTCTTCCGTCCACTGAAACGGAGCACCCTTCTGGGTCAGTCTGGTCATAGGGGCTACGATTGATGAAAACCCTCCACAAAACGACGTTAGTAACCTGCCAAGTTAAGAAACTACGGATCTCTATAGCTAAGGATGGTCTGGGCCAACTCTGCACTGCCTCTACTTTCTTCGAATCCACCTGAACACCCTCACTCAATACCACGTGGCCTTAGAATGCCACGGAATCCAACCAAAACTCACACTTCGAGAACTTTTCATATAACTTCTTTTCCCTCAGAGTTTGGAGCACTGCCCTCAGGTGCCGCTCATGATCTTCCCGACTCTAGGAATACACCAAAATATCATCAATAAAGACAATGATGAACAAGTCAAGATACGACTGGAACACACTGTGCATCAAATGCATAACAGCTACTGGGGTATTGATTAGCCCAAATGACTAACAAGAAACTCATAATGACCATACCGAGTCCTGAATCAGTTTTCAGGATATCTGGCTCCCGAATATTCAACTGATGGTAACTTGAGCACAAGTCAATCTTAGAAAACACTAGTGCGCCTTGAGGCTGGTCAAACAGATCATTAATATGAGGCAAAGGATAACGGTTCTTCACTGTAACTTTGTTCAACTGGCGATAATTAATACACATACGCATAGAACCATCTTTTTTCTTCACAAACAAGACATGAGCACCCCAAGGTGATACAATGGGCCTAATAAAACCCTTATCAAGCAATTCCTATAATTGATCCTTCAATTTCTTCAACTCAAGAGGAGCCATACGATATAGAGGAATAGAAATGGGTTGAGTACCCGGCAATAGATCAATGCCAAAATCAATATCTTTATCAGGCAGCATGCCCGGAAGATCAGCTAGAAACACATTAGGAAAATCCTGTACTATTGGGACTGAATCAACAAAAGGGGTATCAATACTAACATCTCTTACATAAGCTAGATACGCGTCACACCCATTCTCAACCATATGATAAGCCTTAAGGAAGGAAATAACTCTATTGGAAGTGTGATCTAAAGAACCCCTCCACTCAACACGCGGTACACCTGGCATAACCAGTGTCACGGTTTTGGCGTGACAATCAAGAATAGCATAATGGGGCGATAACCAGTCCATGCCCAAGATAATATCAAAATCTACCATGCTGAGTAATAATAAATTGGCTCTAGTCTCAAAACCACTAAGAGCAACCAAACATGACCGCTAAATGAGGTCCACAATAAGAGAATCTCCCGCAGGAGTAGAAACATAAACAAGGGAACTCAAAGAATCCTGAGGTACACCCAAGTGCAGAGAAAAATAAGATGACACATAAGAGTAAGTGGAGCCTGGATCGAATAGAACCGATGCATCTCTGTGACAAACTAGTATAATACTTGTGATAATAGAGTCAGAGGTAAAAACCTCGGTACAGGCAGGAAGGGCATAGTATCTAGCCTGGCCTCCCCTTCTAGGGTGACCTCTATCTCCCCGACCTCCACCTCTAGCTGGCTGAGCATGTGGGGTAGAAACTGAAGCTGTAATCATAGCCTGAGAACTTTGCAAGGCACGCTGTGGCTGAGAAGTCTGTGGAGGTGCACCACTCCTAAGTTTGGGGCACTCCCTCACCATATGGCATGTATCACCACACTCGAAATAAGTTCTAGGAGGATGTGGCAGCTGTGACTGGCTCGGGTCAGGTCTGCTGGACTAACCACTGAAAATACCCCGCGTAGGAGGTGCACTAGATACTGAAGGTGCATAATAAGGCTCCTAGGGCTTAGGAGGAGCTGGAACACCACTGGCTGCTGGAAGAGCTGAATGAACGGGGCGACTCATATAACCCCTACCATGATGACCTGCTGTTAGGGAACGGGCAGAATAATGGCCCGACTCTCGAGACCTCTTGGCCTCCCTCTTCTCTCTCTCCCTAGCATGCATACCCTCAATCCTCCTAGCAATGCTCACCACCTGCTGATAAGAAATATCCATCTCCAACTCATGAGCCATGCTAGACCTGATGCTGGGAATAAGCCCCTCAATAAATTAGCGAATCCTCTGGCGAACAGTAGAAACCAAGGTTGGGGAATGTCTAGCCAAACTAGTGTAACTGACAGCATACTCCGAGACAGTCATAGCACCCTGGCACAAATGCTCAAACTCTGCGCGTCATGCGCCTCTAAGGCTCTGAGGAACAAACTCTCTTAGGAACATATCTGAAAATTGAGTCTAAGTCAGTAAAGCTGCCTCGTCCGGACTATCTAACTCATAGGTACGCCACCACTCATAGGCGGCTCCTCGAAGCTGGAAAGTAGTGAAAGAAACTCCACTCGATTATGATATACCCATAGTGTGGAGGATACGATGACACTCCTCCAGAAATCCCAAGGCATCATCGAAGGCTAACCCACTGAATACAGGAGAATCATACTTTTTGAACCTCTCAAGTCTCCATTGCTCATCCTCTGAAGCCGCTGCCCTGTCCTCAGGCTGACCTGGGGCTATAGGCTGTACAAGAATAATCTCTGGGACCTGATCAACATGCACTCGCTGCTCAGGAGTGTCAGCGGTGGGAGTCTGTGCTCCTCCCCTGGCCTGAGATGTGGCTGCAGCAAGGGGAAGCAACCATTCCTGAGACAAAGTGGTGTACATGCTCATGAACTGCGTAAGAGTCTCTTGGAGAGCTGGAGTAGTAGTAGCAGTAGGCGTATTAGGTGCCTGGACTCCGGCTGGAACTGTTGGTGGTACCTCGGTAGCAGTTCGCATGGGTGCTCTAGCTGCACCACGTGCGCGTCCTCAGCCTCTACCCCGGCCCTAGCCTCTGATGGCTGTAGTAGGGGCACGAAAGCCCAATCGTCTTGGGTAGCACGTGTCCTCATCATCTGTGAGAGAATAGAAGACAGAAGTTTAGAATTGTGATGTCAAAATCTCGCACGACAAGGAAATCAAATGAAGTGGAATTTTCCTAACAGTTACATAGCCTCTCGTAGATAAGTACAGACGTCTCTGTATCGATCAGCGAGACTCTAATAAATCGGCTTGTGATTCATGGCTCCTATGAACCTAGAACTCTGATACCAACTTGTCACGACCCTGGTTCGCCCTCCGTGAACCATCGTGACGGCACCTAGTCTCTACGACCAGGTAAGCCTAAAATGCGGAAAATAAACCAATTTGCGAAAGAAACAATTAAAAACTAAAATAGTAAAATAAAACAGTGTTTAAAAGTGCCGCTCGGCATACTATCGCGCCCCCTTTTTTCTCGCGAAATAGGGTTTATGATATTGACAACTCTTTTGACGGGTATTAAATGAGAAGAGTCGACACCTAATGATTAAAGTGCGTTAGGACACTAAGAAGAGTTTGATTTAGGAAAACCAGAGATCGGGTAAGGGCTTGAAATTATCCCAAAGGGAAGGTATTAGGCACCCCTCAGGATCCACTAGTGTGGTTCCCGGCCATACTATAATTGTGACTTTAAATAAACAAATAAGAGTTTCAAATATGAGGGGGTTTTCACATAATGGTTGCAAATAGATAAAATTAAAAGAAGTGAAAGGCAAGCTGAAATTTGAGAAAAAACGGTTTAAAATTTTGAAAGGTAAACAACGAAATAAATAAGTAAAGGAAAGGGGGTCCTAGGTTTATAAATAATATGGATCATCCCACACAATGTCCGGTAATCGCTCCTCGACGAGGGATTACACGTGAGATTATCGCGTGGTCATCACATCCATATCTACCCTTTGTTAAAGCGCGGAATAGTCTCATTTACTTATTGCATGCTATTATCCGCCCCAATCCTATCAGCCCCAGAGGTGCTTGGGACTACTAATCCTAAAAGGGAAAGGGGGCATGAGGTTTTGCAGTTTTAAAAGGACAAAATTCTAAGGTGACAACCAAAACATGTATAGCAAGTATTGGGAAAACACATAAACAGGTATGGCTCAAATAAACCTCCTCAAATCAAGAAAGCATATAGTTTAGCATGTCTTGCATGTACTGATTAGGGTCTGATTAAAACTTAAAAGGGGAAAACAGGCTGATTTATCACATATTTGCATATAAGAAGTCCGAATTAGACCTGCCCGCTGGTTGTAATTAACAAAAAAAAAACTGGTGCAGTCATAACTTTTATCCTAAGGCTTGCCTAAGTGTTAGACAAAACCTATAGGCATGATATCTACTGGTTTCAGAAAAGATAAAGTGTACTGATTTTAGAAGAGGCCGTCAGTTATTCAGGGAAGACGAGTTTTGACAAAAGATTCTGCAGATGTTAGACAATGATATTGCCAATTTTAGACTTATAGGTGAACGAAAACGTTTCATACTAGGTTGTTAATTCCTATAGGCATGCTTTCTAGGTGTTGTTGACTTTAAAAACATTGTTATTGACATGCAAAAATCCTATAGGCAAGTCATCTATATGCAGTTAGTTATTTAACTCCTATAAACAGGTTTGCCTAATGACAGATGCACATGCAAATTGCAAGAAGTCCTATAGGCATATTATCTATATAATATGCAGAATTTCAGAAATGACTTATAGACATGGTCTCTATATAATAGAAAAATGCAGAAACCTATAGACATGGTCTCTATATAATGCAGAAGTGCAGATGTGAGCACGTGATTTTTGCCCTGTATGAGGATTACTCCCAAAAAATTCAAAATAAAACAATTTTCCTTTGTGTGCAATTTTTGAATTTTCGTGACATTTTCTTTTGATAATTATTTGTATTTTTGCCTGTGCATGTTAATGTGTTAAATTAAAAAAAAATATAAAAATATGTCGCATTTGCATTTGATATTTAATTAAGTTTGTTTTACAAAATGAAAAAAATCATAAAAATAATGTACGTTGCATTTTTAGCATTTAATGTCCAAATTGTGTGATTTTATCGTTAATCGCTATTTAATTGTGTTAATTATTATTAAGAGTTAATTAGTATTTCTAGATAATTTTGGGTTTTATAATTTAATCTTAGCATTTTTAGCTTTATTATTTAGGAAATTGAATAAATAGAAAAGGACAAAAATAGAAGAGATCGGATTGGGCCTTTTCTTCAATTTTAAGTCACAGGCCCAAAGATACCCAACCTTCCCCTACGACCCGGTCCATTTCAAACCGGGTCGACCCAGTCCATAACCCAAAAACCCAACACCCCTATCTCCCTATCTTTCATTTCACAAAAAAAAAACCCAAAAAACCTAAGAATCTACCCGCCCCCTCCCTCTTCTTCTTCTCCAAATCCCTCCAAACCCTAGCAGCCATGGCTGCCTACCCCTACTGCCCGTCTTCACCACCTTCATCACCACGCTGCCATGGCTGCCCCCCCCCCCTCGTGCTTCATCGTCCAACTCCACCACGACAAGCAGCCATCGTTGCTGCTTCGCCTTCTCAAACGACCAGCAGTCCGGCAACCCCCCCTCGTCGTCACCACCTGCTGATGCACCTCCACTCCAGTCCGCCATGGCTACTCCTTCATCTTCTTCATTGCCCTCGACAGTAGCTCCTCCTCACCATATCGGACGACCACCTGAAACAAACCTCATCGCTTCTGCTGCTTCTGCTACGTCCAACCATGTCCATCGCATCCAAACAAACCCCATTGCTTTTGCTGCCTTCCCCACTATCAAACCAGCCATGGACGTGAGCTGTTGCTATGTGCAGCTTCGACGCGTACAGTTCGTCGAGGTTAAAAGAGAAGGCGGGTTTTTCATTGAGTCGAGATCCGGTACGTCGAGGTTGCTGTCCGCGTTTGAGTTCGTCGTCATTCCGATCCGGTTAGTGGGTTTAAGTTTCATTTCTGTCCGTATTTTGTTTGATATTTTAGGATTCGAAATTAGTATAAGTTTGATTCTTTTCTTGTTCGTTATTTTCACTTTGATTATTTCTTCAGTTTGTTTTCGTTCATTTGTTCTTGTTTAGTTTTAATATAGAAATGTATTAGTCAACTGAATCCTTTACCTTGTTTGTAAAATTGTTAGATTTAGTTTGAGGTGTCATTGATTATTGAGTTTAGTGATTTGAATCTGTTTATTTGTTCCGTTTAAGCTTAATTTGAATTTGAACTCAGTAATTTGAATATGATTGTTTGATATTGTTGTTGAATGTGAAAGTAGGCATGTTGTTTAAAAATATTATTCAGTCAAAATAATTCCGGTTGTTTCTTTGTTGTTCATCGTTTAGTTTGAATTTGTTGATTGAATTTGATTAAAAATTGGTTATAGTTGCTATATTTTGGTTAATTGATTTAGGTGAATTGGTTATAGCTGATGGGGGTAGAATGGTCAATTGCAGTATTTTCAGGGGTGAAATGGTAATTTCAGTAATTTCAGAGGGATATTTTTGGAATTGAAAATCTGAACAACTTTTATTTTGAGTGCTCTGTCCATTAAGATTAAATAATATTAAAATAGTACATAGTGGAGGACAAGACATGAGGTAGTGGGGGGTTGATATAATTATTTAATATGGTGGGGGACAAGACATAATGTAGTGGGAGAATAATATAATTGTTTAAGGTAAGACATGGGGGACAAGATATAATGGAGGAGATAATGTATTTGTTTAATCAGTAATGGGGAACAAGACATATAGTAGTGGGATTACGGGGCTCAAGAAGATGTGACCTTTTCTTTATTCGTTTAATTGTTTAAAGTGGTCTGTTTTTGGACATAAATAAGGGGAGTTTGGACAGAATTAAGGGGACTTTTTGAAAAATCTTGGAGAGTCAGAGTTAGAGAGTTAAAAAAAATAGACTGGATTTGATCATCATAAATTCAGAGCTTAAGTTGAAAAGAAAACTGATTTGTCAGAACTTAAAAAACTCAGTCTTTGAGAATTAAAAACTGAAAGTAAAGCCTTTCTTTACTACTGAGAATCAGAATATTGTTACTGTTTCTGTGATTTGCATTTGGTACTACTGATTTTCAGATTGGTCTTCCTAGGTTTTCTTTTGGTTCTGGAGTGTTGTTTAATTGAATTCTTGGGTTTCAGCTTGGGTTTCTGGTATTGTTTGTTGTTGGGTTATTCCTGAATCTGTTACTGGTTGTGGAATCATCTCTGTTGGTTTTAAAGTCTGTCCCTGAGTGTTCAATTTGCTAGTGCTGTTGCTGACTGTTCTTGTTGCTTTGCTACTGTTGATCTTCCTTTTCTTTTACTTCCAATACCAGGTACATGGCTGTAACCTTGTCGATATTGTAAGCTGAAATGTGAAAGCATGAATACATATGAAGAATGGAACTTTGAAGCTTTAATTTAGTTTTTTCTTTGTTTCTTTTACTGATTGTATTTAGGCTATTTCATGTATTCTTATTCTATAAATTTCTGTCGCTTTGCATAACTAGGCATCTTGTAGTGATGTACTAAATAATACTCTTTTTTAGTTTGGTTATTAGGTAGTATATGTTTAAGCATGCTCATTACTGTCAAACTGTTTAATAATTGGAATAAGAGGAAAATAACATAAGTTGGTCTTTAGTGAATCGGCTTGGCAAAACTGGTTAGTTCACTAGCTATGAAGGTTTTAATATTGTCAACAGTAGGTTAATCGTGAACATGTAGCTAAATTTAGTTAAGGCATGAATTTGAACTAATTTCGTGAATTAGGCATTAAGGCATGATTTGAGTTCAAACAAGACTAGATAACGTTTAAGTTTAATAAACTTTCGAATAAGCATTAGTGATTAAGGTTAATTCTAGTTTCAAATATTTGTAAATAATTAATTCCAACGGTTCAAGTCATCTAACAATGTGAGTTTAAACTAGTTATAGGATAATTAGTCTCTTTTGAATATATTATTTGTCGATTCCGTATTTTATTTATAATTTCAATTTTTAGTAATATTCCTTTCCGTTAATATTTGTCTTAGTCTAACAATTAATATGTTACGCCCTTTTTCAAGCATGTAATTAATTAGGATTTTTCTATTTTATGTTAGAGACGAATTTAATAAAAAATGTAGTCACTTTAGGATTATCCTTTTAAAAATAAATGAGATGAGCCTCACCGAATAAAAATACAAAATTGTGGGGCCCTCGGTAAATATTTGCTTTAAAATTGCTTAGACTTCGGGATGGACCGTTTAGCAAAATTTCACGGCCCTACCCAAAGTAAATGATACGCTAGTCGCTTTAGGCACGCCTTTTAATAATTTAATTTTCTTAAAACTCGGGTGCACATTTATGTGACCCAAATCCAAATCTCAACAGAGTTGAAATGTGCCAACAACCACGGGTGCATTGATGTGACGTGGTTGGAGATGTATTTCCATGATGTTGCAATTCTTGAAAAAATATATAAATAATGACGAAAGCGGTTAAAAGTTAAAACTTGCACATTAGCTCATAATTGTATAAAATCAGATAAACAAGCCGAATATGACAGTTGAGCGACCGTGCTAGAACCACGGAACTCGGGAATGCCTAACACCTTCTCCCGGGTTAACAGAATTCCTTATCCGGATTTTTGGTTCGCGAACTGTAATACAGAGTCATTCTTTCCCTCGATTCGGGATTATAACCAGGTGACTTGGGACACCATAAATCTCCCAAGTGGCGACTCTGAATCTTAATAAATAAATCTCGTTTCGACTGTCCTTTGATTGGAAAAACTCCTTGAACCCTCTTCGCCCTCTCAGGCGCGGGTAAAAAGGAGGTGTGACAGCTCTGGCGACTCTGCTGGGGATCAACTTCACCCAGAACCACCGGTTCAGGGTTAGAAATTCGAGCTTGATAAATTGTTGTATTTTGACTTTATTATCTGATATTCTCATATGATTTGTGCTTAATATGCAAAATGATGCTTTTACCGCTTTGATATTTTGTGAACTGTATATAAACTGTATCGAAACACATCTCCTCTCTGAGTCTTCTAAATCATGAAGAAGGGTGCACTTCGTGTGACTTCTTTTCTGTTTAGAGTCAATCCCATTTTTAGAACGAGGTTCGGATAAGTTGCAAAGCCGGGTTGAGCTTCTGTATCCCCGGTACGCTGCCCCCCTCGGCTCGAGCTGTCCGCTTGGGTAAGCCAGGTCTAAAACAAACACCCAGGTTCTGAACCTAGAATAACTCAACTTCATGCCGGATCCCTAGTAGGAACGCTTATCTGCATCATGTGCATTTTTTGATTTAGGGGACTCAACACAGGGGTTGGGTCCATCTAGGAATAGCAACCTGAAACAGAAAAGACCATCCTGATGCATCCTACTTACGCTCTGTGCATTTATTTGTTTCGAACCCGCATGTTGACCGGCTTCTGAATCTAAGGGAATGTTAGAAAATTTTTGAAAAAAAAAATTGAGAAAAAGAGAAAATAGCAAGGGATGAGCTAGATGATTAATTTAAAAAAAAAACAGTGTCCACGTACTGTCGGAACTCTGCTGAAATTTTGAAAAAAATATATTTTATTTTTAAAAGTTGTTTGTTTACCCAAAAAACAGAAAGTGTGTAGGAAAGAGTCCTTTATTTTAGTTTGCTTTGTTTTTTTAAAAAAAAAAACGGAAAGGAAAAATAGCTTCTTTTGCTATAAAAGAAATATGTTTGTTTTCAAAAATTAGTTAGTTTATTTGCCGGAACTACGCCGGTTTGATTCTCACAGGGCGTGAGATACGTAGGCAACCCTCGTCGGGTCCAACCTCCACTTTTGCAGAAATAGCCAAAATGTCAGAATTTTAATTTCATCATAAATGAGTCGGGTGATGCCGCTTTTGTCAAATATAGCCGAATGTTCCCGAAAGGGACGCCAGAAGGCTGACTTTGCATAAACAGCCACCTTAGGTCATTTTTTAGTTTTTCGGCCGTTTAACCCACACAGCCTTAGAATCTTCGTCCCCGAGGCGCTGAAAGACCGTGTTTGCAAATATCTGGTTTTCTATTTTTGAAAAGAAAAAAAAACAAGAAAAAGAGTCATAAATAAGTCGGTGGTGCTGTTTTTGCCAGAAATAGCCGAATGTTCCCGAAAAGGACGCCGGAAGACTGACTTTACATTAACAATCACAAGTAATCATTATTTTAGGATTTTGGCCGGTTGGCCCACACAGCCTTAAAATCTTCATCCCCGAGACGCTGAAAGGCCGTGTCTGCAATATTGGGTCTTCTATTTTGAAAAAAAAAAGTCATAAATAAGTCGGGTGATGCTGTTTTTGTCAAAATAGCCGAATGTTCCCGAAAGAGGCGCCGGAAGGCTGACTTTGCATAAACAGCCACCTTTGGGTCATTTTTTTACATTTTGGCCAATTGACCCACACAGCCTTAAAATCTTCGCCGTCGAGGTGCTGAAAGGCCGTCTTTGCAAAACCTGGTCTTTTTATTTTAATTTAAAAAAAAAGAGTCAGTAGTCAAGTAAATACCGCTTAGATTTTTAATCAAAATAAGCCATTCCAGCTTCGGAGATTAATTAAACTGTTCTTGCCGAGATAGCCTTAGAGTATCTTTCAGTTGTCGAAAGGCTATTTTCGTAAAAGAACGGACCAGTTTGTAGTGTCATAAAATAATCCTCCACGACCTCAAAATTCATTTGAAATTGGGAAAGGGGCACGTTTGTAAAAACAGCCATTTGGTTAAAATTATCAAATAGGGGAAGGAATCTGGCTGTTTGTTTTTGAGTTTGTAATTCTTTGATTAGAGTATGCGAGTTATTTGATTTTCGAGTCCGTTTGTTGTCCTTTGTCAAAGTCTGTTAGTATGGTCAGTTTTTTTTAAACTTTTATAATCAAGTTTGTTTTATTATGAAAATTGAAAAAAAATGTGTTTTATTATTATTTATCTTTTATTGTTCCGAACTACGCAAGGTCTGATTCATGGGGGGTCAATATACGTAGGCAATCTCCATAAGATTCGACCACAACAAAAAAAAATGAAAAAAATCAAAAAAAATCAAAAAAAAAGAAAGAAAAATGAAAAGAAAAAGAAAAAAAAAAGGAAAAAGATGTTGTTAATAATGAGGACCGACTGATTCCATTCTAACCTGTTTTGTTTTGAATCGCAAAGAAAGTTAAGGTGGTTGGTTTGTGGTAAGCCGGAAACACAAGATCCAGGAAACCTGATTGTAATCCAAGACAATGACGCCCAGAATATCACGCAGAATCCTTTACCTGCACATCATGATGCACACTTTGTGGGGATGAGGCCTGATGACAGAGAGCGCTCGAATCCTATTGGGAACTTATTGACTGAGGTTGATGATATTGAAGTTGGTAATGGTCTTGGCAATATTGATGCGAAGCTCAGTGGCTAAAATGCCAGGTTTGATAAGTGGGAGGACGCTCCGTTCCTTGGTTAGCAAGAGAAAAGCTTTTGGTGGCTTATTTTGTTGTCATTTCTGTTGTCCGAATTATTCTTAGGGTTGTAATCCGGATATTGTCTTGTGTCAAACTTTCTTATCCTTCCATTTTTGCCACAATGGTTTATTTAGTTTTGTCCAGGTTTGTTTCATGGTGTACTTTGGTTTGTTTTGCTTACTTTGTTATTTGAACCGTTCCACCGTTAGTCTAATGCAAATTTCGGTCTTTTATTATTTCCAGTCATTTTCTTTGTTTGGTTCTTTTATCCTTTTGTTGTGTCTTTTGTTCAAACACCGATTCTAGGACATGACATACGCACACAGATTTTGGCCTAATATTAAAAGTTGATCATTAAACCATTGGGAGGTGATCGGAACACTTAAAGGAAATAAGAATAGTTTGAGATCACTTGAAGCCCGAACCATGTGAAACTGGGGCGAGTAAAACAAAAAGAAAACCGTTAAAGGCGAGTTAGCCATGTTGACATGGGGGTCGTTCATGGAATAAGAATGAGAGTGTTTCCCAATGTGTGTATATGGTTATCAAGTCTGGCACAATCAGAAGAGGCTACAAATCTTTGTTTAATTGTGTTGTTTGCACTTGGCATATTTTGAAGACTGGAATGACGGAGGTATTTTATTCGGCTATCCAAACACTTTATCCTTCGTTAACCATTTGAGCCTTATTTGTTTTCTTTCATACCCCTTTTTCGGAATCAGTAGCAAAGAGTAGAAACACAAACATAAAAAGATAAGAAAAGAAAAAGAAAAAAAAACAACAAAAACAACAAAAAGAAAAAAAAAGAGGAGAGATAAAGAAAAGAAAAAGAATGACAACAAAAACAAAAGAAAGTCACAACAAGGAATTGGGAACTACGTTTGACCTGATTCCTCAAAGAGGATACGTAGGCGCTTCACGGCTCGGTCATAGTGTGCATAGTGTAAAATAAAAATAAAAATCCCCAAGCAAGAAACTGGGGCAGAAGTTGTGCTTGATATAGAGAAAGCCGGTTCCGAAGGTTGTAAATTTTGAACCCAAATTGATTCGTTTTGAGCCGCTAATACCCTTTCTTTCTAGCCCTATCCAAAACCTCACGTTACGGTCCAAAGAAAGACCTTTTAACCAGTCTTCGAAAGATGTCAAGTCATACAAACGGAAGTCGGGGATAACACCCCGATTCCCAACAGAGAAGAGGATCATGGACTGGAAATGAATTGATAGCCGAAAAGAATCCCCAGCAGAGAGAGTCATATCGGCAACACTCCAAGTCCCCAGCTGGAAAGTGATACAAATGAGAGAGTCTTATCGGTGAAAATCTTCACAGACACCATAAGGCGATGAAAGTTGAGAAAAAAAAACAAAATGAGAGAGGCTTGACAGTGAAAACCCTTCGGGCACTACAAGTCGAATAAAGATTGAGAATCAGATGGAAATCACCAGACGAAAGTTGTGAAAGGAGATAAACGACAAAGGATAGGCCATATGTGCAGGTCATGACCATTAGGGTTGGTATCCGCAGTTGATAGGTTTTTATTTTACAGTTTTCTCATAGAGAGTCATCTCTTTCCTTTGTCTTTTATTCTGTTCCTTTTTATCTTTCTCCTTTCATAGAAAAATTCCCCAATAGAGTCTGTTTGGTCAGAACAAGTGAGAAATGACTTCAAAATCTACCATCAGTTTTCAATTATGCAAGACGAGATCTGACTAGTACATCCAAGTGGTATAGTCAGCAAGGAACAAGCGCGAGGCTAGTATCAAGAAAGATATCCCCCCAGCAAGAGGGACTTGACAAAAGGATGGACGAGTGTCAAGAGGGATATCTTCGCCAAAATCAATGGTTATAGACCTCAAGCCCAAGGCCCGTGGACAAATCAAGAAAAAACAACGCGGAGAGTGAATGGGCATGATTTGGGAAATTCATATGAGACTAAAAGGTCGGGGAAATGCCAGTTTCCGAAGCTATGCCACAAAAGAAGAGGGATATCCCCAGCAAAAAAGGTTGTTTCAGTGACACGAATAGACAAAGAAAGTGGTTAATCAATGAACATGCACGATCTTCAAGTGACATCAGTTGTCATGAAAATGCATGAGGTCAGATAAGGAGACCGGGAAAATGGTTAAGAGATTTGGGAATAATGAATCGTCAAGAAGGGTGGAAGGTATCAGCCCAAGCTTCAAGATGGACAGACAACGCATAGATGGAGAATGGTTGATGGCATCCCCAGCAGGAGTATCGCAACCAACCACCACATTTTAAACTGATCAAATTTTCTTTGATTTGAAGCAGGAACAGGGAATGCTACCGATGACGGAAAGATGCACCACAAGAAAGATTGTCAAATTGGGGCAGAAAATTTTCGGGAAGTATAACACAAGTTTGGTGAAAAGCGGTATCCCCAGCAGTTTTTCGGGGAAAGGCAAAACGAGTTTTAAGGGAGGTAGTCTTCGAAGGAAGAAGATAACAAAACAAAGAAAAAATAATAAAAAAAAAAAAAGAAGAAAAAAAAAAGAGAAAAACCAGTTTTGCAAAAGGAAACAGTTTGTAGAGGAATGAAACATCCTACTCAAAGGAAGTAATCTTGGAAGGAGTAAGATAACATATTTTACTCAGCAGAGTTATCCTCAACAGTGTTATCCCCAGCAGTGTTACTCAGCGGTTTGCAGTGTTATCCCCCGCAGATCATCGAGATGTAGAAGCATCCTCGACAGATTTTCGACCAAGTTCCAAGAGGGTCGGACAACACAGAGTGGGGAAGGAAGAAAAGGAAAATTCATCCCCAGCAAAATAATCCCCAGCAAGTTTTGATAGCGTAATGAAACACAGAGCGGGGAAGGGAGAAAGGGAAAAACCATCCCCAGCAGGAGTGGCACGACCACTCACCATGTTTTAAAACTAACAAATTTTCTTTGATTTGAAGCAGGAAAAGGAAAACTTATTAATGGAGAAAAACATGCCACAAGGAAAAGCACCAAAACTGGGGCAAAAAATTTTCTGCCATTGTCGAAATTTTTCTCGGAGGAACGAGGAAATCAATTCAAGTTTTAAGGGATAGCAAGACAGCACGATTTTAAGAAAAACGGTCGGAGGTAAGACAATTTCAAGTTTTGAGGATATTTTGGGTTCATCCGCCCTCGAATAGGATATTTTGGGTTCGTCCGCCCTCGAATAGGATATTTTGGGTTCGTCCGCCCTCGAATAGGATATTTTGGGTTCGTCCGCCCTCGAATAGGATATTTTGGGTTCGTCCGCCCTCGAATAGGATATTTTGGGTTCGTCCGCCCTCGAATAGGATATTTTGGGTTCGTCCGCCCTCGAATAGGATATTTTGGGTTCGTCCGCCCTCGAATAGGATATTTTGGGTTCGTCCGCCCTCGAATAGGATATTTTGGGTTCGTCCGCCCTCGAATAGGATATTTTGGGTTCGTCCGCCCTCGAATAGGATATTTTGGGTTCGTCCGCCCTCGAATAGGATATTTTGGGTTCGTCCGCCCTCGAATAGGATATTTTGGGTTCATCCGCCCTCGAATAGGATATTTTGGGTTCATCCGCCCTCGAATAGGATATTTTGGGTCCATCCGCCCTCGAATAGGATATTTCGGGTTCATCCGCCCTCGAATAGGATATTTTGGGTTCATCCGCCCTCGAATAGGATATTTTGGGTCCATCCGCCCTCGAATAGGATATTTTGGGTCCATCCGCCCTCGAATAGGATATTTTGGGTTCGTCCGCCCTCGAATAGGATATTTTGGGTTCGTCCGCCCTCGAATAGGATATTTTGGGTTCGTCCGCCCTCGAATAGGATATTTTGGGTTCGTCCGCCCTCGAATAGGATATTTTGGGTTCGTCCGCCCTCGAATAGGATATTTTGGGTTCGTCCGCCCTCGAATAGGATATTTTGGGTTCGTCCGCCCTCGAATAGGATATTTTGGGTTCGTCCGCCCTCGAATAGGATATTTTGGGTCTATCTGCCCTTGAATAGGATATTTCGGGTTCATCCGCCCTCGAATAGGATATTTCGGGTTCATCCGCCCTCGAATAGGATATTTCGGGTTCGTCCGCCCACGAATAGGATATTTCGGGTTCGTTCGCCCTCGAATAAAATATTTCGGGTTCGTTCGCCCTCGAATAGGATATTTTGGGTTCATCCGCCCTCGAATAAGGATATGATGGGTCTATCCGCCCTCGAATAGGATATGGTGGGTCTATCCGCCCTCTAATAGGATATTGAATCTATTCGTCCCGAGTGGTCCGGCTTGTATAAACATTGCCAAAATATATATTTTCATAAAGCATTGCCAAATGCATTTTTTAAAGTTGTTGCCGAGGTCAGGAGCCCCCCTGAAGAAAGGAATGACGATTTATTTTTCAAAGTTGTTGTTGAGGTCAGGAGCCCCCCTGAAGAACAGAATGGTGATTTATTTCAAAGTTTTTAAGTTGGGAGCCCGCCCATATAACAGAGGAATACATTACAAGGGAATAAATTTCATGTCTTTACCAATTAGGCGCCCACCTGTATAACAAGGGAATACATTTCATGTCTTTACCAATTAGGCGCCCACCTGTATAACAAGGGAATACATTTCATGTCTTTACCAATTAGGCGTCCACCTGTATAACAAGGGAATACATTTCATGTCTTTACCAATTAGGCGCCCACCTGTATAATAAGGGAATACTTTTCATGTCTTTACCATTAGGCGCCCACCTGTATAACAAGGGAATACATTTCATGTCTTTACCAATTAGGCGCCCACCTGTATAACAAGGGAATACTTTTCATGTCTTTACCATTAGGCGCCCACCTGTATAACAAGGGAATACATTTCATGTCTTTACCAATTAGGCGCTTACCTGTATAACAAGGGAATACTTTTCATGTCTTTACCTTTAGGCGCCCACCTGTATAACAAGGGAATACATTTCATGTCTTTACCAATTAGGCGCCCACCTGTATAACAAGGGAATACTTTTCATGTCTTTACCAATTAGGCATCCACCTGTATAACAAGGGAATACATTTCATGTCTTTACCAATTAGGCGCCCACCTGTATAACAAGGGAATACTTTTCATGTCTTTAGCATTAGGCGCCCACCTGTATAACAAGGGAATATTTTTCAGTCTTTACATTACAGGTCTTGAAATCCGTAACCCACCGAAAGGCAGAAAGTTATAACAAAAGATCCACAACATAATGCAGGAAGCCGCATCCTCAAGCAGACAGAACAAAATGATGCAAACTGGTGTTCAGGAAAGCAAGAGGCCGGTGTCATCTCCTTCAGTTCTCGGAAGAAAGAAGCGCAGGAATAGACGCAAGCCGACAAGAAAGCAAGGCATCAAGAACAAATGGAAGATATATGAGATCTTGTAATCCGTAGTCTAGCCTAGCTTCTTGATTTTTCTTTTAAGCACGGTGTAATAAGGAGATCGGTAAGTAGTAGTAACAGCATGCAGCAGCAGTAACAGGAAAATTGCAGTCCCATGGTAGTCCCAGCTACCAAAACTTCCCGAACTACATTAACCTGATTCCTTTTTAGCCAGGGATATGTAGGAAACCTGCGAAGCAAAGGTTCGGTTAAATCTTTCAAAAAATGCTTCACACGGAGTACCCGAACAGGCAAAAATCGCTCGTATCCGCTCACTTTATCTTTGCACGAAAACTCTTCGTGTTTTCGGACAAAGAGGGGCAGCTGTGAGCACGTGATTTTTGCCCTGTATGAGGATTACTCCCAAAAAATTCAAAATAAAATAATTTTCCTTTGTGTGCAATTTTTGAATTTTCGTGACATTTTTTATATAATTATTTGTATTTTTGCTTGTGCATGTTAATGTGTTAAATTAAAAAAAATATATAAAAATATGTCGCATTTGCATTTGATATTTAATTAAGTTTGTTTTACAAAATGAAAAAAATCATAAAAATAATGTACGTTGCATTTTTAGCATTTAATGTCCAAATTGTGTGATTTTATCATTAATCGCTATTTAATTGTGTGTTAATTGTTATTAAGAGTTAATTAGTATTTCCAGATAATTTTGGGTTTTATAATTTAATCTTAGCATTTTTAGCTTTATTATTTAGGAAATTGAATAAATAGAAAAGGACAAAAATAGAAGAGAACGGATTGGGCCTTTTCTTCAATTTTAAGTCACAGGCCCAAAGATACCCAACCTTCCCCTACGACCCGGTCCATTTCAAACCGGGTCGACCCAGTCCATAACCCAAAAACCCAACACCCCTATCTCCCTATCTTTCATTTCACAAAAAAAAACCAAAAAACCTAAGAACCTACCCGCCCCCTCCCTCTTCTTCTTCTCCAAATCCCTCCAAACCCTAGCAGCCATGGCTGCCTACCCCTGCTACCCGTCTTCACCACCTTCATCACCACGCTGCCATGGCTGCCCCCCTCGTGCTTCATCGTCCAACTCCACCACGACAAGCAGCTATCGTTGCTGCTTCGCCTTCTCAAACGACCAGCAGTCCGGCAACCCCCCCTCGTCGTCACCACCTGCGGCTGCACCTCCAGTCCAGTCCGCCATGGCTACTCCTTCATGTTCTTCATTGCCCTCGATAGTAGCTCCTCCTCACCATGTCGGACGACCACCTGAAACAAACCTCATCGCTTCTGCTGCTTCTGCTACGTCCAACCATGTCCATCGCGTCCAAACAAACCCCATCGCTTCTGCTGCCTTCCCCACTGTCAAACCAGCCATGGACGTGAGCTGCTGCTATGTGCAGCTTCGATGCGTACAGTTCATCGAGGTTAAAAGAAAAGGCGGGTTTTTCGTTGAATCGAGATCCGGTACGTCGAGGTTGTTGTCCGCGTTTGAGTTCGTCATCGTTCCAATCCGGTTAGTGGGTTTAAGTTTCATTTCTGTCCGTATTTTGTTTGATATTTTCAGATCCGAAATTAGTATAAGTTTGATTCTTTTCTTGTTCGTTATTTTCACTTTGATTATTTCTTCAGTTTGTTTTCGTTCATTTGTTCTTGTTTAGTTTTAATATAGAAATGTATTAGTCAACTGAATCCTTTACCTTGTTTGTAAAATTGTTAGATTTAGTTTGAGGTGCCATTGATTATTGAGTTTAGTGATTTGAATCTGTTTATTTGTTCCGTTTAAGCTTAATTTGAATTTGAACTCAATAATTTGAATATGATTGTTTGATATTGTTGTTGAATCTGAAAGTAGACATGTTGTTTAAAAATATTATTCAGTCAAAATAATTCCGGTTGTTTCTTTGTTGTTCATCGTTTAGTTTGAATTTGTTGATTGAATTTGATTAAAAATTGGTTATAGTTGCTATATTTTGGTTAATTGATTTAGGTGAATTGGTTATAGCTAATGGGGGTAGAATGGTCAATTGCAGTATTTTCAGGGGTGAAATGGTAATTTCAGTAATTTCAGAGGGGTATTTTTGGAATTGAAAATCTGAACAAATTTTATTTTGAGTGCTCTGTCTATTAAGATTAAATAATATTTAAATAATATTAAAATAGTACATGGTGGAGGACAAGACATGAGGTAGTGGGGGGTTGATATAATTGTTTAATATGGTGGGGGACAAGATATAATGTAGTGGGAGAATAATATAATTGTTTAAGGTAAGGCATGAGGGACAAGATATAATGGAGGGGATAATGTATTTGTTTAATCAGTAATGGGGAACAAGACATATAGTAATGGGATTACGGGGCTCAAGAAGATGTGACCTTTTCTTTATTCGTTTAATTGTTTAAAATGGTCTGCTTTTGGACATAAATAAGGGGAGTTTGGACAGAATTAAGGGGACTTTTTGAAAAATCTTGGAGAGTCAGAGTTAGAGAGTTAAAAAAAATAGACTGGATTTGATCATCATAAATTCAGAGCTTAAGTTGAAAAGAAAACTGATTTGTCAGAACTTAAAAAACTCAGTCTTTGAGAATTAAAAACTGAAAGTAAAGCCTTTCTTTACTACTGAGAATCAGAATATTGTTACTGCTTCTGTGATTTGCATTTGGTACTACTGATTTTCAGATTGGTCTTCCTAGGTTTTCTTTTGGTTCTGGAGTGCTGTTTAATTGAATTCTTGGGTTTCAGCTTGGGTTTCTGGTATTGTTTGCTATTGGGTTATTCCTGAATCTGTTACTGGTTGTGGAATCATCTCTGTTGGTTTTAAAGTCTGTCTCTGGGTGTTCAATTTGCTACTGCTGTTGCTGACTGTTCTTGTTGCTTTGCTACTGCTGATCTTCCTTTTCTTTTACTTCTAATACCAGGTACATGGTTGTAACCTTGTCGATATTGTAAGCTGAAATGTGAAAGCATGAATACATATGAAGAATGGAACTTTGAAGCTTTAATTTAATTTTTTCTTTGTTTCTTTTACTGATTGTATTTAGGCTATTTCATGTATTCTTATTCTATAAATTTCTGTCGCTTTGCATAACTAGGCGTCTTGTAGTGATGTACTAAATAATACTCTGTTTTAGTTTGGTTATTAGGTAGTATATGTTTAAGCATGCTCATTACTGTCAAACTGTTTAATAATTGGAATAAGAGGAAAATAACATAAGTTGGTCTTTAGTGAATCGGCTTGGCAAAACTGGTTAGTTCACTAGCTATGAAGGTTTTAATATTGTCAACAGTAGGTTAATCGTGAACATGTAGCTAAATTTAGTTAAGGCATGAATTTGAACTAATTTCGTGAATTAGGCATTAAGGCATGATTTGAGTTCAAACAAGACTAGATAACGTTTAAGTTTAATAAACTTTCGAATAAGCATTAGTGATTAAGGTTAATTCTAGTTTCAAATATTTGTAAATAATTAATTCCAACGGTTCAAGTCATCTTACAATGTGAGTTTAAACTAGTTATAGGATAATTAGTCTCTTTTGAATATATTATTTGTCGATTCCGTATTTTATTTATAATTTCAATTTTTAGTAATATTCCTTTCCGTTAATATTTGTCTTAGTCTAACAATTAATATGTTACGCCCTTTTTCAAGCATGTAATTAATTAGGATTTTCTCTTTTATGTTAGAGACGAATTTAATAAAAAATGTAGTCACTTTAGGATTATCCTTTTAAAAATAAATGAGACGAGCCTCGCCAAATAAAATGCACAGGCTGCGGGGCCCTCAATAGATGTTAATAATTGCATATATTTCGGGAGGGGCCATTTAGCGAATTTCGTGGCCCATCCCAAGATAATAACACGATAGTCTCTTTAGGTGCGTGTTTAATAATCTTACCTTCTTAAATTCGGTTGTGCATTTCATGCGACCCAAATCCAAATCCCAAAACATCGAATCAAATGTGTTCAAGATTGCGGGTGCATTTCATGTGACGCAATCCAAAGACATGTTTTAAACGATGTTCAATTTTCTTTAATAATTTGAATAAAAGTGGTTAAAAGTTAAAATTGGCACATAGGTTCACAATTGTATGAAAATCAGAAAAACAAGCCGAATATGACAGTTGAGCGACCGTGCTAGAACCACGGAACTCGGGAATGCCTAACACCTTCTCCCGGGTTAACAGAATTCCTTATCCGGATTTCTGGTTCGCGAACTGTAATACAGAGTCATTCTTTCCCTCGATTCGGGATTATAACCAGGTGACTTGGGACACCATAAATCTCCCAAGTGGCGACTCTGAATCTTAATAAATAAATCTCGTTTCGATTGTCCTTTGATTAGAAAAACTCCTTGAACCCTCTGCGCCCTCTCAGGCGCGGGTAAAAAGGAGGTGTGACAGCAAAAACTTATAGATATAGTATCTATATGAAATGCAGAAGTACAGAAATATAATAATTCCCTATGAACATGATATCTACCCTTTTGCATGCATGATTCCCTCCCTTTTCACTAGCCATCCCCAATAGTTATTACAAGTTATTATAGCCCGGAATGAAATAAGAAAAGCAAAATTAAAAGTACAACCAAGGGGAGCCTAATTCAGACTTCATGTCTGAAATATGAGATGAACCAACTCTAAAGATCATGATACAAAGCCTTCCTCTCATCTTTGAATGTGTAAGAGTTCCCTAAGAGCCTCATATGGACTCCGGGCAGTGCTCACACCCAAATGTTACCAGATTAAGAACATAGTGCAGTGTGGAAAGGCCAGTCCTCAAGTGTCCAAGTTCAGAGGGAACTCAAGGTCCCAAGGCAAGGCTCACAAGAGGAGGGCAGAACCTAGAATCTAGGAGAGAGTGCAAGTGCAGAAGTGAAATTCTGAAAGGGGAAAAAGGGGAAAAGGGAACAACTCAAAAATTAGTGCATATAGGGGTATAGAGGAGTAGGGAATTTGCAAGTACACAAGAGAAGTAGGATAATGGGCATACTCAGCAATGGGATATGCTGGCACACCCTTCAGTCTGTTAGAGGTTAGGACCTCACTAGTTCAGAACTCAAGTCATGGACAACAATTCATGTTGTCATGCCCTAAGTCATCACTTACAAATACATAGGGGTAATGGGGTAGGGAGCAAATATTCACAGTAGAAACAGGTAGTAGAACATAGGCATATTAAGTTAAATATTGAACTATACATAAGCAGTGAGGTAGCCATGGATATAAAAACTTTAAGTAAACACATTGGGGTGATGCTGAAACTAAAATTAGGACATACCAGTTTCAGAGAAAACAAACAAAGAGGAAGCAGTAGTCTTGTAAAGCCAAAGTGCAAACGAGCAATCAGAATGTTATGAGTTTAGAAGAGAATTGTGAAGTTTGAAGTGTAGAAGTATTGAATTGAAGGTGTCCTAAAGTGCAGAAGGGTCGTGCTCTTTTATAGTGCAGAAATCAAGTAGAAATAGGTAAGAAAATAGTTTGGAAATCAATTACACAAGGTCTCCCTTTAATTAAGGGATTCTGATTTCAAACGGGCAAAATAATTAAGGAAAGGGGTCAATCAAACACTTTTCCAGAGCAGTACAAGAGGGGTAAATACATATAGGTTTATTTAAGGACAAAGTCTTGATAGTACACGGTTTGTGCAAATAAGGAAAGGAAATCAGTTAACAGCTAGTAAATCCGAAATTGAGGATTTCGTATGAATGAATCAGGTCAGAAAGATGGGAAGGATTTCGACTTAAGGAAAATCAGTACCAATCAATTAAACTTATTAAAAGGAACTCTGAATCAATCACAAGTTGGAAAACCATTTTGAAGGAAGATTCCTCATATATAAAAACACACAGACACATTAAACATGAAGAAATTTGTCATGCTATTCAATAGAAGAGTCTAGTGTAGGAGAATTAGAATTGTGTGCAAACAAAAGAAGTTCACACTTAGTTCATAGACCCAGAAATAAGTCTGAAAGAGTCAAGGGTCCTCAAACAGAACCCTAGTTTGATCATATGACAAAACTCGGAGGAAACCCCCAAATTCTAGGGTTTTCGACTCGAGTCAAATACAGAGATGAGGAGGCAACAGGCTTAGAGATTTCTTTTCAGAATCTCATGAGAAGACAAGCAAACACAAATAACATTCAAAACAGACAGAGTGTTGGAGCATAATGAGAGAATAGTCACGACAGTAAATGAAACGTATTTAAGAAAACCTTTTAGAAGGGACTTAAACAGAGTTCAGTAGAAGGAAAACAAAACTTAAGAACTCAGTAGGAAATACATACAGTAGAAGAACACAAAAATATCGGAAAAGCATAACAAAAGATCATATAGGAAAATACAGTAAGATAAACCTACGAGTATGGTACAAAACACAGTAGAAAACAAAGCACAGAAGAACATATATAGCATAAGAAAGCAGTAGAAGCACATGCGTGACAAATACACACAAAGAAAGGAAAATAAGAGTCGGAGAAACATTTTAAGCTTTTTCAGAAACCCTAAATCGGAAAGAAGTAATTTTTTTGAAAGAAAAATTGGGGAAAACGTTTAAAAACTCAAGTAGAGCACATATATAGAACAGATCTAAGAAAAAAATCAGAGAAAACCTCGAATATCTTAGGGTTTCAGAGGAACCCTAAAACGAAAAAGGCTTTGAAAAGGTTCGATCTGAGTCGGAGAGGTTAGAACCATGCTCAAAACATCATTATAGGCCGGAGCAAAACCGGCAAGGGCCATAGAACCTTGTATCTGTAGAGATCTGAATGGACACCTTCGAGGTCAGACATGGGACCTTCGAATACCAAGTGTTTGAGAGCAAAGGGAGATGATTTTAGGTCATCCATGGCTTGAGAGGCTATGGATTCGGTAAGCTTGAGGTAGAAGACAGTGAGAGAGGCTAGGGTTTCGAGAGAGTTTGAGAGGAGAGGGATTTCAGAGGTGGCTGATAGAAGAGAATGAGGGGATTAGGGTAGTCATTGGGGAATTAAAAAGGTAAGGAATGATCGTGGTCGTTGATCAAAATGATCAACAACCTGGATTAAAGAGAGGGCGGGCGGATCGGATAAGCGAGTCAGGGGTCGGGTTAAATTGAAATTGGGCTGGGTAATTTGGGATTTGAAATTGGGTTATTTGGGCGATCAATTTGGGCTATAATTGAAACAAAATGGGGCTATATTTTAAATAGCCAGTTTTTCCCTTTTTATTTATAAAAATAGTAACATGATTTCTGAAAATAAATTAAAGGTACTAAATTAATTAATAATATATAGATATTATATTAAAATGTTGGAACCAATTTTATAATTATACGCGCAATTAAATCTCAAAATAGGCTAAAATTATAATTAAATGCAATTTAACTTTTAAAATACTAAATAAATTTACACAAATGTGCAAAAAATTACCTTAGCTATATTTTGGTATAAACGTGAGAATAAAATAAGTTATTCACCAAAATGATGATATTGAGAATAATTATTAGTTTTTGTATTGCTAAAATAGGGCAATAAATCGATTTAAAAATCTTTTAAAATTAGGAGAAATACTAAAACGTTTGGATATACCTATATATGCATACATACGATATTTTGAAAGTATTTTGCATATATAAAATATACAGAAAAAAGTTGGGTATCAACACATACACAATATCAACTCTCAAAAACTAATACATTTCCTAAAACCCGGAATCTCATGATCACAAGCCTTTGAATGTCTACAAGCATCTAACTCTAGAATGTCTAACAAGGAAACGAAAAATACAGAAAGGCTAATACAAAAGGGAGTAAAAAGGGACTCTTCAGTCTACGAACACGGCAAATATACCTCAGAGTCTCTTCAAACGCCTCATCTCAAGCGTGATAAGTTTGAGTAGAAGTACTTGGATCTGCACATGAAAAACATGCACAGAAAGGGCATGAGTACACTACAACAGTACTCAGTAAGTACCAAGCCTAACCTCGGTCGGGTAGTGAGAGGAAGGTCAGAGCCCTACTGAGGTTAAATAAAATATAAGGTTCAACAGTGTAGAATAAAACAGTATAAATAAGTACAACAGTAAAAGTAACATAGGATAGAAAGGACAACAACAACTACTAAATAGGCAAAGTAAACACAGAAAGAAATACAGCTCAACACAAAGGTAACAACCGGGGATCTCCCAGGATACCGTCCTGTAGTCCCAAATATAAATATCTAGTGCATCTCTCGGGATACCGTCCCGTAGTCCAACTCATAATGCAAGGGGATCTCCCGAAATACCGATCCGTAGTCCCAAATGTAAATATTCAGTACAGGGAGAATCTACCGGGTGCAGTCCCATAGTTCCAATGTAAATGTACATGGGGATATCCCGGAATACCATTTTGTAGTCCCAAAGTAAACATACAGGAGGATCTCCCGGGATACCGTCCCGTAGTCCCAAAGTAAACACACAGCAACATAGTGAGCGGTGAATTAGTGCCAGCTAGTGTAGTTCGAGAGAATACATCTAGTAAATTGTGGTAGTTGCTCAAGAGAGAATTACGACAACCAAAGTACTCACGATCGGTGGAGAATACTTAGGCGAAAGTATAGAAGACAAGCGGGAAAAAATCCAACAATTGGGAAAATCATAACTCTAGACCTTCTAATCTTTTCTCCAACCCTTAGTTTCTTTAGTTGATAAATTTCTATTGCTTTTAGATAATTATTAGTTACTTAGTTTAAATAACTTAAAAGTTATTCGAGCTTGTCCTCTTGATGATATTGAACAACTATAGCTAAACCTTAGTTCTCTGTGGGATTCGACTCCGGACATTTAGACTGGATTATATTTGCAGCGACCGCTTATCCTTTTTAGGAATAGAGTTGGGCGTGATCAAATTTTGGCGCCGTTGCCGGTGAACTAACGGTATAGCTATAGGTGACATATTGCTAAGTTTCAAGTTTGAACTTTTAATTTTATTTTTTGTATTTGATTTTTTAATTTTTGTTTTACTTGTTAATTTGAGAACACATGACATCCTGGAATTATGAGAATTCTAATGTTGGTAATTCTACTGTTGATCTTCCTTGTGTGAATCGTGACAGAAACCACCTGGGTCAAAATAGTCTAAAAATTCTTGAGAGCGAGTTATGTACACCAACTCAATCTTATGTGTGGTGGTCGAGATGGTCACTTTAATGTTTGTGCTTATATTTCTTATCTTTCCCCAACCCCTTACTTTGATGGTTCTACTTTTTCTTGTGAAGTTAATAGGAACAAAAAACCCAGGGATGATAACCTGAAAGAGATCAAGGATATGCTAAAGTACCTTGTGGAACAAAATGATGAAAGACAGATGCAGATATAAAGGAAAGATACTACTATTCGCAACCTGGATGCACAAATGAGTCAACTAGTGGAAGCATTTAATGCTCAACAAGCCAATATTGGGGATAGTAGTCAAGATGAGCATGAATTAGACACTAAATTGAGGTGATAATGGAGGAGGTTAGAGTAGAATACCAACAATATATCCAACTAGAATTTGAGGATGCCGATGTTCAAGAAGTAACACTAGAGTCAGCCAAGGACATTGAAGATACAAATTTAGTTGACTCTAGTGTAATTGGTGTTGAGGAGGTCAAAAATAATGAAGTTCATGTTTGAGCGTGTTGGACCTCATTCCAAACACTTCTCTACATCATGTTTGGATGGTGAAATGGGAATAAACTCTTACGAGCATAAAAATGAGTCCAAGGAAGAGGTAGATGGGCCTTATATTTTGAAATTCTCAAGGCCGTCTAGGCAAGGTGACACTCCTCGGTCGAGAGCCAAAAAGTGCATAAAACTTTATCTAATTTTTGGCTCTCAAGAATTTGTACCGCCCCAAGAGTATAATCATAAGCTTGAAGCAAAACTTGGGGTTCAATTAATAAGCTCAAGGTGGAGGCAGAAAGTGATTCACGTCGTGCTGCGACATTAAATCAAACGCTTGTTGGTGGGAGGCAACCCAGCTTTACTGCTTTCTTTTATTTTTAATTATTTTTTTATTATATTATTTTTGTAGTGTCAATTTGTGATTTTCTAGGAGCGTGAAAAGCAAAGATATTGGAAGGATGCAACAACAAACTAGATGGTTGGAACTAAGTGTGAGGTACCCGCACGAAGGACAAAGCTTAGGAGAAGTCTGAGTATCCCATGAGTTATTGATGCTTCGGTCTTTGGCCTACCAGGGAGTTTCTGTCACCCTCTTGTTATTTATGGTGTGCATTGGGGACAATGCATAATTTTAAGTGTGAGGTGAAGAGACTGTTTGGGTAGTTTTCTATGTTAGTTGTATTTAAAGAGACCGTTTGAGTAGTTTTCTATGTTAGTTGTATTATTTTATGCGCATTTAAAAAAAGGAAAAAATCAAAAAAGAATGATGAAATGGTTTTTTAAGAGAGTGTTTGGGTAGTTTTCTATGTTAGTTGTATTATTTTATGCGCGTTAAAAAAGGAAAAAAATAGGTAAAAATAATCCCTCTTGGTTAATCTATGGCCACAGTTCTTTTCCAAGGGATGACACTTGAACCGGGTAGTAGTTTTCTTTTCAAGCAGAATTTTCAAAAACGTTTTGGACTTTTCCCAACGATGGACTTCCTAGACAGTTTTCTTGAGAGTTTAAAGTCTAAAGAATTTTTGTTTCAACTGATAATAGAATGGGAAGAACTTGAGTATCTATGCTTTTTGACATATGTTGGGGCTTAGAGCTGAAGCATTTGCGCTGAGTACTTTCTTCTTTATTCTTGTGACTATATGCCTTGAGAATATATGTGTTCCTTTTGATGCTTGGGCTCGTCTATTGACTCCTGTTGTTACTTCCTAGTGTTTGGATTATTTCATGACTGTGCTAGTTGCTTTAACTTGAGAGTGGGGTTTGAGCCGTCCTGAGTAAGTCATGTGCATTGTGTGAGGTAAGATTTTGGTTGTACTCTGTGCCATTCATTGTTAGTCTAGAACTTGCCTCGTGTATGTGTCAAAGCGAAATAATTAAGTCTTGTGAATTTAGAAAATGATATAGGCGTTTCTTTGATTGATCCTTCAGTCTATCTTCCTACCAGTGATAAAAATTATCCTTTGATAGCCAATTTGAGTCTGTAAGCCTTTTCCTTGGTACCCACAGTACAAGATGTATCACATTGTTCTTAATTAAATCTTGTTGAACCTTTACCTCTGAAAGCACTTAAGTCGCTAGAAGTGAAGGGAAAGAGATTGGGTATTTTTTTAGGGAAACCATAGAACGGCCAAAAGGTGCATGTGTATATTGAGAAAGCCACTAGCAGGAAATACTAATTTATGGAAGGTGTTGAAAAGATTATTATAAAAAAATCCTCCAATTCACGTTGATATGTGCTAGTGCTTATGTAGATGTGCTTAAAGTCAATGGGCTACGTTATTTACGATTTCGTAGCAATATGTTGAGTGATCATGAAGATGA
This sequence comes from Nicotiana sylvestris, assembly GCF_000393655.2. Taxonomy (NCBI): domain Eukaryota; kingdom Viridiplantae; phylum Streptophyta; class Magnoliopsida; order Solanales; family Solanaceae; genus Nicotiana; species Nicotiana sylvestris. The sequence continues at coordinate 210,146,252 of NC_091059.1, forward strand.
TGTGCTTAAAGGTTAATGTGTATTGTATTAAAAGTACTTACGAGGGTTAGCCACTACTATCCATATCTATCCTACCTGTCCCATAGCCTACATTACAACCCATGAAGACCTAATTGATCCTAGACCTTGCGAGCTTAAATTAGTAGAGACTTACATTACGAGCAAGCCTACGGTACGAGCTTTGGGGGGCACATGAGTTTTTTTTGCGAGAGTGAGTAAATTCTTTCATTCTGTGAGTCATTAAATTATACTTGAATTCATATTTGAGTGTGTGGACTGATTACTCTCTTTGTTTTGTTGGTAAGGGCACATGCTTTACAAAGGATTGGTAAGGAGCTCGTATCTTTAGTTTGCACAAGAAGCGAGTCACAAAGAGGAATGTAGTGGAGTCAATTTTTGAGGCTAGGATGTTTAAAGAGTCACACAAATATTTTAAATAATCTTGGTATGAGTTTAGAACTTGAGAAAATGTATGAGGAGTGCATATGCTGGGTTCTAAGCGTTGATATAAACCATTATTTTTGGTGTGATGCTTGAGTATGTTTTGAAAGATATTTCTTGTCTATGTGCTTAATTTTAAGTTGCTCGAGGACGAGCAAAAGTTTAAGTGTGGGGTGGCGTCAAATGATGAAAAGTACATATTTTTGAGTATATTTTCATATTAATTCTTGTGTGAGCTGCGGGAGATTAAATGGTTTTTGAAGTGAAATATACTCATGATGTGTTTCTTATGCGTAGGAACTAGTTTGCATGATAAATGATCAAAAGATGATAATTCGACACAAAAAGAAGAAATTAAAGGAGTGGGAGCTCATCTATTCCCGTGCGTTGGCACGAAGTCGGACGCGAAAAAGGAGAAAAGTTAAGGCACAAAACAGCGAAGCGAAACAAAACACGGAGCACTTCGCAAAATGGAAGAATTTTAAAAGCTGAATCCGCATCAAAGTCTGCGTCTAAACGTGAAGGCAGACGTGGATCCGCGTCAAAGTCCGCGTCTAGCGCGAAGACAAACGCGGATTCCAGCTTTCCCTAACCGAAGTGGGATTGGAGAATTTCTCCCTTTAGCAACCCTAAGTGATATAAATACATCTTAAGACACAAAATTGAGAGGATGAGACACTACTTTAGGGTTAGACAATACCCTTGGAGGTAAGAACACGCTAGGAGTAAGGAGGAAGATTCAACTACGAGTTTTTCCCCTTCTTCTTCCTATTTTTATTGTTGGTTATGAATTTGAGTATTGTGTTTTCATATACTTTTATGAATAGCTAATTTATTATCTAGAGTTTTGATGGAACCTCTTGGAGGATGAATTCTTGTTATGTTTTCATATAATTTAACCTTTGGATTTATCTACTTGTTCAACTACGTGCTTATTTCAGTTGATTGAATGACCATCAATTGACCGTGTCTATTTAGTGTGTACCGCTCGAGAGAGAGTACATATTTAGGTAGTTGTTGAACAACATCACTCCTAACATATGTGAGAGATCAATACGGAGGGTTTAAAGGCAGTATTAGAGATAACGAAACCTTGGTGCGATCGTAGTGAGCGGTGAATTAGTGCCAGCTAGAGTAGTTCGAGAGAATACATCTAGTAAATTGTGGTAGTTGCTCGAGAGAGAATTACGACAACCAAAGTACTCAGGATCGGTATAGAATACTTAGGCGAAAGTATAGAAGACAAGCGGGAAGGATTCCAACAATTGGGGAAATCATAACTCTAAACCTCCTAATCTTTTCTCCAATCCTTAGTTTCTTTAGTTGATAAATTTCTATTGCTTTTTTATAATTATTAGTTAAATAGTTTAAATAACTTAAAAGTTATTCGAGCTTTTCCTCTTGGTGATATTGAACAACTATAGTTAAATCTTAGTTCTCTGTGGGATTCGACTCCGGACTTTTAGACCGAATTATATTTGTAGCGACTGCTTATCCTTTTTAGGACTAGAGTTGGACATGATCAACCACGTATAAATTTCATTGTATCGTTTTACGAGTAAATACAGACCCTTGGTGGAAATGAAAATTCAATGATATTTTCTTAAATTGGGAGATTTTTGAACGATTTGTGGACCCAAAAAACAATCTGACCAAATACTACCATACAATTTCTATGTAAGATTTTTTTTTTGAATTGTCATGAGAAAATTCAAGCATTTCACATCTTATTGTACCATACATTTGTCAACGTGCTTAATGCAAGTGGACGAGTTTTTAGAGAATCGTGTTTCTTGATATTCATACAGTAAATTTAACTACACAAAAATCGCGGTAAAAAAATAATAATTCTTGCAGTGTAAAATGCGGAAAACTCAAGCCCATGGTTTGCTGCTGACATGGGAAAAGTAACGCCTCTAAGTGACATGGCAGTAGTTTATTGGCAGAGGCATCTGACGTGGCTCTCCGTCTTCGTCATAACTATGGGAAATCCGCCTGTCCTTATCGGGTCCAAGTACGGTCAGTTTTTTCAACTAACCTTCTTTTAACCAAATCAGAAAACCCAAGGTTCTATTCTTTTACTAGATCTCAAACTGACATATTAGTATGGCATTTTAGGTAATTTTACCCGAAAAAGGTGGTGAATCTTATTTTCACTTCCTTTCTTCTATACCCCCGCCTCCCCCCCCCTATTCACATATAAATTCTCACCTACAATACGGACTTTTATCTAATTCTCTCCCGATCTGATCCGCCGTCCGCCTCCGGATACAGCCTCTGCATTCTCGCCGTAAACCGTCGTTGTGTAGAAATCCAATTTTGCATGATTTGGTAGCTGATTTGTCCTCAGATCCGTACGTTACTTTGCTTTCTCTCTTTCCATCCGTCTCCGATCGATCCATTCAGTGCTGATCATTCAGGTATTGCTATTGGATGGTGCTTATGTAATTAACGCTTTTACGTGTGTTTGTATCAGAATCAACTTACTTTACAATTAAACGTATCGCCGATGCAATCCAGTATTTCGTTATTTTTTATGTGATTTTGTTGTTGTACATGCATAATGAATTCAAATCACTGGTTTTGGGGCGTATTCACATTGTATATTACGAGTAACCTTTGGTCCTGTTTATATAGAGGAGAGAAGCGCTGTGCTATGCTTGTATGTTTGGGGAAGAATTGTTTTTTTGACGTGTCTGCGTTAACATTCGTTTGAAATTATATTATTTTAGTTTAATCACTTTTACAATATTTTGGTTTGGGATGACCTATAATGCATAACATGTTTTTTTTTGCCAATTGCGTTTTTAAGGCTGAGATTTTGGTCGTTATTTTATATACAGCAATTAGACAGGTTTACTTTTGCTGAGATCTATATTCGAATTTGTTGTTTTGTTTGCCTCTTTTACCTTTTCCATGTAAGATCTCATTATTCTGAGTTAGTAATCCTTACTCATATAAAGGTTTTTGATTTTTATGTACCAAAAGAGTGCCCTTGGAAAGTGTGGCTGTGGCTTGTTTTGTTTCTGCATGTCTACCTGGATGATGATTCTTGCAATCCTGCCTCCATTAAAGTTTCGTTTCCTAATTTGGATTGTTATTCTCAGGCATTTAGCAGTAGTTGAAATGGCATCAACAGGATGGTTGAAGGGAAGAGTGAAAGCCGTTCCCTCTGGTGACAGTTTGGTGATAATGGGCAGTTCCAAGGCTGAAATTCCCCCTGAAAAATCTATTACCTTAGCATCTCTAATGGCTCCACGATTGGTATGACTTGCACTAAGAACCCTTTTTTTTCAAATGATACATATCTTCGAATTGCTCTCCTCGTTCAAATCTCATTCTAGCTTTTCACTTGTAGGCACGTCGTGGTGGGGTGGATGAGCCATTTGCATGGCAAAGCAGAGAGTTCTTGAGGAAGCTTTGCATTGGAAAGGTGTTCTTGCATTGATTATTCTAACTAGTATGTATTTCCTGTCCTTTTAATATGATTCTGAACTGCATCCATTTTTTTCCTTAGGAGGTCACCTTCAAGGTGGAATATACTGTACCTTCCATAGGGAGGGAATATGGCACTGTTTTTCTTGGCGACAAGAATGTTTCCATGCTAGTTGTTGCTTCAGGCTGGGCCAAGGTTGGTGCATTGGTGTTAATTTCTCTGTTCGTCAGCTGACTTATTTCCCATTAGATCTAGTTTCATGAAATGATTAATTTTGATGGAACCAGGTCAGGGAGCAGGGTCAACAGAAAGATGCTAACCCCTATTTAAAACCGCTGCAAGATGCTGAGGAACAAGCTAAGCAACAAGGTCTAGGTCGTTGGAGTAGGGTGTGTTTCTCATTGTCTCTAATGTGTCTTTGTTACTGGACAAATATTGTGAACTTCACCATTTTACTTGATCAACAACAAATGCTGTTAACTTCAAAGCAATATCTATCCAAGCTTTATCTTCTTTTGGATGGATGGATTGAGCCAGGGAAAATGAATTTTCTCTGCAGACTGGAACACTAAGAAGTAGTTTGCTTCTTTTCCAGATGTTTTTGCGCATGTTTTTTGTCCCATTTTGTGGTCTGCTTCTGTATGCAGTACACCCTCAGCTACAGGATTTAATCTAAAATGTATTGAGGTTTGATTGTTAGAACTTCAGGATTAGTGCCCACTGCTGAGACAGTGGGTGGTATCCAGATTAACCTGTTTTATTTCTTTTTCTTGTTATTCTTTCACGTATAATGGCCAGCAACTAGATCTTTATCTAAACTGTAATCTTTTATGAGTAGCTTCTGTCACTGTGGTCTGTGTTGGCTGGTGGATCTTTTGCGCAGTATCTTTGTCCTTTTTAGTTCAGTGGTCCATATATTGTGAAATCTCAAGCTTGATGCCTTCTTTATTTTTTATTTTTGCGTAGTAATCCCTGGCATACTGCTTTTTCAGGCACCTGGTGCTTCTGAGGCATCTATTAGGAATCTACCTCCATCTGCAATCGGTGATCCTAGTATCTTTGATGCAAGGGGCCTTTTGGAGGAAAATAAAGGTAAGCTGATAGAAGCATTTGTTGAGCAGGTTCGTGATGGAAGTACACTGCGAGTGTACTTGCTTCCAGACTTCCAGTTCATCCAAGTGTTCATTGCCGGAATACAGGTCAATGCAGTACAAGTTGAAATTTCTACACGGCCAGCTCTTGTTACTTTACCAGTGCGTTTACCCTTTTTTTTAAATAAACAGGCACCAACTATGGGAAGAAGAGCAACATCAGAAACTGTTGTTAATGCTAGTATTACCTCTGATGAACCAAACGGAGAATCAACTACTGAACCTCGTGCTACTCCGACAACAGCTCAGAGGCTGGCAGCCTCAGCAGCATCTGTATCAGAAGTTGCTCCAGATCCATATGGCAGAGAAGCAAAGCATTTTACCGAAACTCGTGTGTTAAATAGAGATGTGAGATTCTTGTTAGCTCTCAATGGTTTGTGTTTCCGGTTTATTCTTTTTCTAATTTAGTTTAACGTGCAGGTTCGGATTGTCCTGGAGGGTGTTGACAAGTTTAGCAATCTGATTGGCTCAGTGTACTATCCTGATGGAGAATCGGCAAAAAACCTGGGTTTGGAGCTTGTTGAAAATGTGCGTGATAGACATACAATTGTTGATACTTTTGCTTGTTTAATCTAATTATTTCTTTGTCTATTAAGAAACTGATGTTTTTTAGAAAAGGTCACCGTAAAAGGTACACTTTGTTTTTGAAAAGAAATTGGAAACTTTCTTAACCTTAACTGCCTTTCTTGTTGGTTGTCTCTTGTAAAGATTAGTTGTTTACTGATAGATTTTCTCTAATTCGGAAGGCTCTGATTTTACGCTTCGATATGCTCAACAAGTGGCTTATATCTTGTTCAGTGACACAGTTAGTCCTCTTGTTTTCCTGGTCATTAGTAGTACAAATGCTGTCTTCAATATTATGCATCTGTGTGCATTATGTACTGTGTCCTGTCATAGTATTTATTACCTTTACATTCAGTCTGGGCATTATCTCTCTCTCATTTTGTGCCATCCCTTGTTTTCTTTATGTGGATTTGCAAGGGATCCTCTTTCACCTAAATGCATTAACTTTCTCTTGCCATAACTTTCTTCACTTAACTCTTTCTTTAATGTTTGAAGTTGTAGTTTAAAAGCTGTTTATTTCGGTTATCTCTACTTTTCAATCAGTTAACTCATTGACGGTGATCAGCTAGTTCCTCCTAATTCTAGAACAGGAAATGTATAATTATTTTGCGGTTTTTAGAACATTCAAGTCCTGTCTGATCTAAACTTTATGCCCTCTCCTTTCCTTTGGCATAGGGTTATGCTAAGTACGTTGATTGGAGTGCAAACATGCTTGAGGGGGAAGTCAAGAAGCAGTTGAAAGATGCTGAGCTTCAGGCCAAGAAGACTCGCCTAAGAATCTGGACGAACTATGTACCCCCAGCAACAAATTCCAAGGCTATTCATGACCAGAATTTCACAGGAAAGGTAGCTATGAGTCAAAGGGTTGTTTAAGTAGTTTTATACTCTCTCTCTCTCTCTCTCTCTCTCTTCTCAAATGATTTGTGCTTGGCTTTTTCTAGGTGGTTGAGGTTGTCAGCGGAGATTGTCTCATTATAGCTGATGATTCTCTGCCATTTGGACATCCATCAGCAGAACGAAGAGTTAATCTTTCAAGTATTAGGACTCCTAAAATGGGGAATCCTCGTAGAGATGAAAAGCCTGCTCCCTATGCTCGTGAAGCAAAGGAATTTTTGAGAAATCGCCTTATCGGAAGACAGGTATTGCTCTCTCTCTGATGTCTCCTCTCCTAATTTCAGACTTACAGAATCAGAAGGAGATGATTTACTAACTTAAATGCTTTCAGGTTCATGTTTCAATGGAGTACTCTCGAAAGGTCGGCATGGCAGATGGGCCTGGTGCTCCTGCCAGTGGCACAGATTCAAGGGTGATGGACTTTGGATCTGTATTCCTAGCATCAAAGGATGGGGATGATGCATCACCTGCTCCATCTGCTGCAGGCAACCAGTTGGCTGGAGTGAATGTTGCTGAGCTTTTAGTTGGCCGTGGTTTTGCAACTGTTGTTAGACATCGTGATTTTGAAGAACGCTCAAACTATTATGATGCCCTTCTCTCAGCAGAATCACGCGCTATTTCTGGGAAAAAGGGCATGCATTCTCCTAAAGAACCTCCAGTGATGCATGTTACAGATTTGCTAGCAGTTAGTATCCTTCTCACTGATTCTCTTTTTTTATGTGTCTCTAAGGAAATATCTAATTGTTTCTGCTTTATGTCTTTCAGGGACCGTCAAAGAAAGCTAGAGACTTTTTGCCTTTCTTGCAGCGTAACAGGAGGATGTCTGCTGTAGTAGAATATGTCCTCAGTGGTCATAGATTCAAACTGTTTATTCCCAAGGAGACTTGCAGCATTGCTTTTTCTATCTCTGGAGTGAGATGCCCAGGTCGTGATGAACCCTACTCTGAGGAAGCCATTGCCTTGATGAGGAGGAAGATAATGCAGAGGGATGTTGAGGTACATTGTTTTCTTCTTACATTTGGAATGTGTTACATTTGAATTCTCTCTCTTATTTGTTTCCTGTTGTCTTCTACATAGATCGAGGTAGAAACAGTTGATAGAACAGGTACTTTCTTGGGCACATTATGGGAATCGAGATCCAATGTGGCAGTGACTCTACTGGAAGCTGGTTTAGCAAGGCTTCAAACTTCTTTTGGTACTGATAGAATCCAAGATGCTCATCTTCTCATGCAAGCTGAACAGGCAGCCAAAAGGCAGAAATTGAAGGCAAGAGCTTGATCTGCTATACATAATTTTTTTTAAATAAAAATGGTCTGTTATACTTGTTAGTCATGGGTTTGTTCTTTATTATTTATTAACAAACAACTCCATATAGGTATGGGAGAATTACGTTGAGGGAGAGGAAGTTGCCAATGGTGGAGCAGCTGAAAAGCGCCAAAAAGAAGAGGTGAAGGTAATGTAATTAGATCTAGTGCTTCTCAGTTAAACATTGTTTAGCATAATTTACCATCTGGATTCATTGTGAATACTAGTTTTATTTTATGATTGCTTGACTTCTGTACTTTTTACATCCATATATATTCTCAGGTAACAGTCACTGAAGTTTTGGGAGGTGGTAAATTTTATGTTCAGTTGGTTTCCGACCAGAAAGTAGCTGCCATTCAGAAGCAGCTTGCTTCTCTAAATCTTCAAGAGGCTCCTGTAATTGGTGCCTTTAATCCAAAGAAAGGTGATATTGTTCTTGCTCAATTCAGTGCTGATAATTCATGGAACCGAGCAATGGTAAGTGATCCAATTTCCTTTTTCTTGTACTTTATTTTATTTATGTAGTTCCACAATGCTTTGAATTAAACAGTTGGAGATGTGACTTGGATTACTACTGAGTACCCTAACCCTGTGTATTCTACTATGTGAATGGAAATTATGATATTAGCTAGTTTTATGAAGTCAAACCTTTAAATTGTCAAAATTATTATGTGCTACTTTTTACTTGCTACTTTTCACTTAAACAGAGAAAGTTACAATGTGATGCTTTCCCATCAATCAAATAAACCATCTGCTTAAACTGTATACTCCATTTTTTCATCACATGAGCTGTACTGGTTAGTTAAGTGTTTTCTTTGGTACTAAATAGATAAATATTAAAAGTAAATCCCTGTTCATGTAATGTCTCTTGCTCTTTAAAAACAATACATTACTTCGTCTTGCGGCTGCTCTGGTCTGCTGCTCTGCGTCTCATGAATTGAATTTCGTTCATCAACTAGTTGTCCCCCAAGCCCTTATTTTACCCAATGTATATCTTGGTTGGGTATTACTCTAGAGGTTTCATGTCTTCTGAAGGATATTAGGTGATTTTATTGTGTTATTATTTTGCTTGTCATATCATTTTTTTTTATTCTGATTTTGCACTTTAAAATTTGTTTAAGATTGTCAATGCCCCTCGTGGTGCTGTGGAATCTTCCAAAGACAAGTTTGAAGTTTTCTACATTGATTATGGAAACCAAGAAGTTGTTTCTTACAGTCAGTTGCGGCCTCTAGAGGCATCTGTTTCCTCCAGTCCTGGTCTAGCTCAGCTCTGCAGTCTTGCTCATGTTAAAGTTCCTGGGCTAGAGGATGATTATGGTCAGGAAGCAGCTTACCGGCTAAGTGAGCTTCTTCTAAGTGGGCCAAAGGAATTCAGAGCTGCTATCGAGGAAAAAGACGCTTCAGGTGGAAAAGTCAAAGGTCAAGGAACAGGGACAATCTTTTTGGTGACTTTGGTTGATCCTGAAACTGATGTCAGCATAAATGCTACCTTGCTTAAGGTTTGAAATTATGGTCCCTTTTATGTTAATTATGATTTGAGATTATTCTACTCATTTAGCAACTAGTTCTTTTTTGCACTGCCCCCTCCCTAGCTTTTGGTCTCCAAACTTGTTTTGGTACTACAGTATCATAGTGAAGCAGTTGGCTGTTCAAATTCCATTTGTGTAGTCCCAGTCTGTTAAAACGTGAAGGTTTAGCTAGATTATCTTTTATCTGGTAAAGTTGGGTTTTAAAAGACCTAGAGCTTCCATTCTCCAAAAGAATTTGCCTGTGCCCCTACTTAAGGATTATATTTTATTGTGCTGGCGGTGTTAATAGCAGGATCTAACGCGAGGACCTGTAAATTTTTCAGGAAGGACTTGCTAGGATGGAGAAAAGGAGGAGGTGGGAGCCCAAGGACAAACAACAGGCTCTGGATGAATTGGAGAAGTATCAAACAGAAGCACGACAGAAAAGACTTGCAATGTGGGAGTATGGAGATGTCGAGTCAGATGATGAGGATTCTGCTATCCCTGCTAAGAAAGCTGCTGGCAAACGGTGAATGCAACAGTTAACTGGTGGCAATTGCCAATTTGGATGGGGCTTTTTCGGGCTAAACTCCCACCAATTAAACAAACAAGACAATTGCTGTCTAAGGAAATAGAGCACTGAAAGTTTGAGTTAGCTTTTAATGTGGTGTTCACATGTAACTTTAGGAGTGAGACTTCAGGAGGTGAGAGAAATTTTGTTCTTTGTTCTTTAAATTTTCAATTTTTAACTTATACGACTCTGAATAAACCGGCCTCCTTTGTCGTTCCATTTGGAATGTGATAAATTTTATGTTAAAACTGAGGCAATATTTACTCTACCCAATTACTTTCTCTTCTTTAATCTACCACTCCCAATGTTTCCTCAACTATTCTTTCTGCTTACCATCTTGATTGTCCTTGTTATTTGGGTTTTACATATTGTCAATGAATATTTCGAGTAAAGAAGGAAACAAAAAAAAAAAAATTCAATCATTTGATGGAATGCTTAAGAGGTAAAACAAGATTAATTATATATACATTAAGCGTGTGTAGAAAGGGAAAAACGCAGAATATGTCAGAGTGGGGGGATTTGATTCTAAATTGGGGTTTCAGTGGTATATGTGCGTTAATTTCTCGCGCATCTTCGTCCCTTATCAGCAATTCCGGTTTTGGCCGGAGAAGAAAATATTTCCTGCTCGTTGCATGTGATACAGCATAAGATTCCATTCGAAGCATAAGATTCCATTCGAAGTAACGTAACAGGATTCGCTGTTGCACCATCTTCCATTCTTCTCCGGATCTACCCGCTGAGGGTGGCACGTGTGAGTCCAAGCGTGATTGGAAATGCAACATTGCTTAGAGTTACGAGAGTTATGGAAATCTCTTGAGAGAAAGAACACTTTTTAAGCGAGGAAACGCCTCTCTAAGAGAAAACTTTTAAATTCTCGACAAGGAAGCCCCATAAAATTCTTCTTTGTTGTGTTGCTATCATAAAATAGCGTTCTTCGCTTCTGAAAGCTCCATTCGTGCCCACCTACCGACCGAGGAAGACGCTACCGATCCCTGAATCGAGGGACTACGCGCTTTCAATCCCTTACAGCTGCCTTCCAAGCCCTTCCACTGCCCGAACTACCAATCGCCCCACTATCTGCTAGTCTGGTTCGACTCGAACTTCTGTCATGTCAAGCTTCCTGACCTGCTTTGTACCAGCCGGTAGAATTTGTATTGAAGAATGTTGTATCACCTTGTAAAGCCGATATATGAACTCTTGGGTTTTTCATTTGAACACCTTTACTTGAGAAAATGGCTACTAATAAAGACTTGTGATGGTGCGTGTTGTTCAATTGCTGCTGACATGGATTTAATTTAATATTTTGTATAGCCACATCTTCCATTCATTCATATTTTGTTGACACCTGTATGTTCAAGGTTCCACTTCTTTTTTTTTAATCAAATTAATTTTTTCTACACAAATCCCTTCCACTCCCTCATAACCCGCCGGAGAAAACCTTACCGAACTGGGAATCAATTTGAAAATCCGTAGATTTAATCATCGGCAACCGGTCAAATATCTTCGGCGATTGTCTTTTTTCTATACCACCCAATACCTTTCACTTTCATTGTTTATCATCTTCTCACCAAGAAAATATGAACCATCTGCAAAACCTTTTACCACCAAAAATTACAAAGAAAAAATCACCAAAACTCAAAGACAAAAATCACCACCTCTAAAGATCAAAGAGAAAAATCATGAAGCAGTGAACAACTTTTACCATGATCGAAATCAGACCCGACTTTTCCCAACAAATCAACAAATAATTTCAGAAAATCAGAAAGCAGCGACCAATGATCGAAATCAGTCCCGTTTTTCCCAACAAATCATAAAATAATTTCAGCAAATCAGAAAGCAGCGAACGATGTTTGCTTTTCGATTTCTTTTGAGCAATTTATACTACAAAATCAGACCTGATTTTTCCATCTTCCTTGATCCGATGGGTTTGTTTTTATGATAATGGGTGTAGATTTTTCTCTAAGACGGAGTGAAGAATAGACAAATATGGCGGTTTAATATGGAGCTTTTGGAGTGTGATTTATTAAAAATTTTGTTATGGACTTAATTTGGAATAAAGGGAAAGAGAGGGAACAAGAAGATGAAGAGAAATGGAGAGAAGAGGGGTGAGAGGAGGAATAAATAGAAGTGAATCTTTTTTTTTAATTATTAAATTTTATAGTATTCACACGCTTTATACTCTAATCAGGAGCCTACCTGGAGAACAAAGGGAAAAGTAATTCAAGTGTTGGCAATCAGGAGCCTACCTGGAGAACAAAGGAAAAAGCAATTCAAGTGTCGGTAATCAGGAGCCCACTTGGAGAACAAAGGAAACTGGGTCGGTCCATTTGGGGTTTGAAATTGGGTTAATTGGCGAGGCTGATTTGGCTAGAATCGAAATAGTTAGGGCTAAATTTTAAATAGCCACTTTTTCCATTAAATTTTCTACAAATGTTTATTATGTCCATCTATTTTTAAATATGAAAGCCATGGGAAATCACCGTTTGGGATGTCTCCAGATTTCTTGAAAAAAAAATCAAAATTTATTAGGTGTATCAAATGCCAAAATCAATGATAGAATCATATAAAATAAATAAATTCGAGTAAAAAAATTCTTATTCCAATTCAAACGGTGAAATTTTTCTGACTGTGTAACAGTATGAGTCGAGGTTTTCTGAGTTTGCCCGTCATGCCATTTGGATGGTTCCGACAGATCGTGACAGGGCTCCTGATTGTTGTCTTCCTTGGAACATTGCTGCTTCCCTTCGTTCTCCATTTGAGCCTTATTTGTCTACATGTTAATTGCACCCCAAATTCACAATAATTGTCTCGCCGGGAACCACATTAGTGGATTTTGAGGGGTGCCTAACACCTAAACCCTAAACCCTAAACCCTAAACCCTAAACCCTAAATATTAACACACAATTGACCACATCAGCTATAATACTAACACATAAGCATCGTCAACGGTCAAAGATGTTTACAAACTGATGCAAGTTTAAGTGGTCAGGAAGTCATTTCGCCTTCAATTAGCTGCTTAAACTTTGAAATTGCCTTATTTTCACCGCACCAGCACAGTGGTTCATGTCCATTATGCAATTTATTCTGCATCTCTTTTGCCTCTTGATCTAGAAGGAAGTATTGGTTCACCTTCTTTAGATGATTTTTCTAAGCTCCTATCTCTCAGTTTCGTAAGTTACATATGAAAGCAGAAAATGTAGATATATTTGCATTTCCCCTACCTAGGTTTTCTAGTCACTGTTTGCTACGTAACCCTTTTTCATATGGGGCATTTGTATCTATACTCGCTTTTTGTGTTACGTTTTAACTTGTGTCCGCTTTGCAAAAAAAATTACAAGCGTACCTGCTTTTTCGCATAACTTCAGCATACGGGGCTGAAGTAGCAAAGACAATCACGCAAAACTTCAGCATTCTAGTAATCGGGCCTGAAGTTCAACTCTAGAGCTGAAGTTTATTTTTTAACTGGCGAACTTCAGCTCTAGAGCTGAAGTTTTTGTTTTTGTAACTGGCGAACTTCAACTCTAGAGCTGAAGTTCTTGTTTTGTAACTGACAAACTTCAGCTCTAGAGCTGAAGCACCACAATTAGCAGTGATTTTTTAATAAAAATAGTGTACGTCTTCTCAGCTCAAACACGAATAAACATACAAAAACTCCAAAATTTTACAGCTCATCCTACTGGTAACTTAAACTTTTTCCTAAGACTAATTTGCTGTAAATTTGGAGCAGAAGTACAACTACCAAACTGTTCAATTAAAAAAAATTGACCTTATAACTAAAGCAGCGTTGCTTCTAGAGATAAATACCAGTTTATTTTGTAACTTGAAGAAGAAAACGAAGGAGGAGAAAGGGGGCTGAAGTTATTTAAAAAGTAGGTACAAGTTAAAAATTTTTAAAAAAATGGGTATAGGTTAAATGGGGGCGACCAAATAGGGCGCCCCGTGCAATTTTTACTTTTCCCATGCATGTAGAGCCGTCAAATGGGCTTAGCCCATAAGGCCAGCCCAACCCAGCCCGTTACTTGAGTAGGGTTGAGCTAGAATTTGTTGAGCTCATTTAAAATTGAGGCTTATAAGCCCGACCCAAGTCAGCCCGCTGGCCCTTGAGGCTTGACCGAGGCTGGGCCTGGGCTGGCCGTGGGCCAATAATTAATTAACTATTAAATATTTAATATTTAAAAAAGTAAAAACTAAAAAAAACTATTAACTATAATCCCCATTCTCCAATCCTAGATTGCTCGTTTACCCTTCCATATCAACTAGAATTAGATTTTTGACATGCATGTAATATGACAAAATTAATTTTTCTTTTGCTTAATTAATAACGAAGTCGAGAAGTTTTAGGTGGCCAATAATAATCTTTTTCAAAAGAAAATATTACTCTAAGTGGCCAATGATCAGTTTGGATTACTTTAATATATTATTAGTATTTAAATTGCTCTTCTTCAGTATAAAAAAGATCAATTTTAAATACAAAAAAAAAATTGACCACTAGCAAATTTCAGAAATTTTAAAAATTTTATGGATTATAATGATGAAATCAACAAATGATGTTAATCCTAAATTTAAAACCTCAGCATATAAACTTATTGAAGTAATCCTTGAATTTGAGGAAAATGAAAGAAAAGTGTTAAGAAAATATTCATGTATCTTTAAAAAAGAAAGCTAGAGATATAGAGAATTTGCATTTCAATTACGAGATTCTTCGCCAAATATCAAGCTTTTTGTACGCTCTAAGCAAACAGATGTTGTTTACATGATTAATCGATTATATCACGAAAAAATATTTAAGGATTTAAAGAATTTTTTTTCTAAAAAAAATTAAAAGGCCGGCCCTCCCTAGCCCGCAACCCTCCTAGGGCTGGGTTGGGGTGACCATTTTAAGGCCCACTCATATGGCAGGCCGGCCCGTTCTAGCACACCAAAATTAAAAGCCCACGAGACTTGGGTTGGGCTAGACTGACCCGTTTTGACAACTCTACATGCATGGTTAAGATTTAGTTTTATCATGCCAATAGTTCTAGAACTCAAAAACATGCACGTATCATAAATTTTGATCGTAAATTAACCTGTTATTAGAATGACGGATATAAACATGAGTAACACTCCATTAAGTATGACAAAACTAGGAAACATGATATATTTAAGATCTCCACTTGCCTCGTATCCAAGCAAGCGCACAACTTCTCTATTGATTTGTCTGATTTTCTTGTCCCACTCAGTCAAATAACTCGCTCTAATCTACGCAATGCAATAACACGATCAAATTACCCCTAAAGGATAAATTTTAAGATTTAGTCAAAGTCAAAATTCAATCTTGAGCAACAACGTCAAGTTGACGAACCTGATATATTTATTTCAGATTATCCATAATCTAGCTCGGCCTTTGATCAGCTTAAGTTCACTTATCAAAGCATTAGCAAGGTCATCTTTTAGGACCCCAACACAGCCATCTATTTGTCACATATAGGGCTACTTTTTTATAAATTAATCATTCAAGATCCCAAGTCATCCTCACCAAATAACAAAATAATTAATGGATTTTTCTATGTGCTTCTAAAAAGGTTTTTTTTTGTTTTACCTAAATTGAAAAAAGATTTGGAGTTAGTTAAGATCATTTGGTTGTGAAAAAGAAGAAAAGGAAAAAATATCTTTGGTTGACTTGGTGGAGATATTAATAATTATATACTTCAGAATTTTTAAAAAGGAAAAAAAAAAGAAGCTACCATGTGGGATCAGACAGATTCTAATTTCACGTGATGCGGATTCTTTACTAGGACCCCAAAGGTAAGGTCCCTCTCAGCAGTGGACATGGTGTCAGCCGACGTCCTATGTCCGAATATCACCTTGTTTAGCTCGGTAATTTTAAAAAATATATATATATAGTGTATAATGACACCCGTAATTTTTTGATGAGTTTATTTTTTTATATTTTGACTCACCTTAATAAAATAATTTGGCTCCGCCGCAACCTCTCAAATAAACACGTTTTGGAAAAGCCCATTGCCATAACATCACTATAAAATATAAATTGCCTGGGTATACCTAATTAAATAGCAGAATCTCACCAAATACGAAACTGCTCCAATTTTCTAAATCTGTAAGTTGCTTTTATTCTCATTTTAGAATTCCTACGCAATGTCCCTTTAGTTTTCATTCTGATTTGCTTTTCTCTCGAATTTCAATTGTTTCTTTTGGGTAAAGCCTTATTATTGAATCGAATTCAGTGGAATGTGTTTTTAATCGTTCATTAAGATGTGATCCATTATAAAATGGAAGCAAAGGTGTATTGTTTATGTTTCTTTGTGATTTGTGTTGTTATAGCTTTTTGTTGCCTTTTATGTAGATTCGTATTTTATTTATTTTATTTTAATGAAATGGGGGACATATCTGCCATCTGGTTTATTTTAATGACTACTTTTTCACAGGGATATCATTTTTCTTCAATTCTTCCACCAAATTTCTTCACGTTACCTTTCTCCCATGTATGATTAAGATTTTCTTGTTAGATGCCAACATTTTCTAAAACTCAAAAGCATGCACATAACCCTAAGATTCTGATTTTGATTAACCTCTTAAAATGATATGATGCTGTTAAACAAAACAGATAATAATAATTCAGCAAATCGTAATGCCTATTAAATTAATGTAAAAGGAAAGCATCTCTCTTTTTTCCTTTTTTTTTTTTGGGTGTGTAGAAGAAGAAACTTTAAGAGAGGGTAGATTACCAGCTTAAAATCATAGGCATAAACTCTGGAAGTGTAATGTGACAGAAGTTAATGAATGAATTGGAAAAGTACTTCAATAATTGGAGAAGAGTCATTTCCTTATGACAGCAAAAGAGCTACAATGGTAGTGCTTAGGCAAATGTCTTCTGAATTTATAGTTATATTTGTTCCAACAAAAGTTTCTCCTCTTGATTTAACATATTGTGCATTTTACAACTCATTCATTAGAGGGAATCTGCAGGATTTTTTTTCCCTCTCAATCACAAATGCGATGTTTTCTGCGAAAAGAAGAGTTGAATGGCATTTGGCTTTGGTGTCTCGTGAAAATTGTTAACTGGCCTGCATAGCAAATGCTTCATAATTTTTGCCTTTCAGGAAATTGCACATTAAATGATCTGCCCATGCTATTGCTAATTGGCTCTAAAAGCAGTCCTATTGAACACTTCTGCTGCCTTTTATTATATTTAGAAGATGGATTCACATGTTTTCGTCTTCTTGAGCCGAGTTTCTTTCAGAAACAGCGCATCTACCCCGCAGGGTAGGGATAAGGTCTGCGTACACACTACCCTCCCTAAACCCCACTAATTGGGATTTCACTAGGTCGTTGTTGTTGGATTCACATGTTCACGCTTGGGGAATTAGGACCTCTAAACTTATAGGAATAACGTAGAGTTGTAGACTGAGCATTCATCCTGATAACAACCTCTCTATCCTGCGGGGTAGGGGTAAGGTCTGCGTACACACTATCCTCCCAGACCCCACTAGTTGGGATTTCACTGGGTCGTTGTTGGATTCACATGTTTACGCTTGGGGAATTAGGACCTCTAAATTTATAGGAATAACGTAGAGTTGTAGACTGCTTATTCATCCTGATAACAACCCCCCCCCCCCACACACACACACACAACTGGAAAAGAAAAGAAAAGAAAAGTAAGGCCCTTCTTCCTTCTGGCTATAACAGTATCAAGCCCAACCAGTAGAGGAAAGAAGTTTTCACCCACTGAACTGTGCTGGATCAATGATACTGCACGGCAATGCTACTTTAGGGATGTAAACTTAACTACGAGGTGTATATATGTATGACAAGTTTGAATGGTCTTACTCATTTTAGTGCTAGGAACGTGTGAGTTGGAGGCTTTTCAAATGGGACATGTATGTTTTTGTCTATACAGTCCTTGGCAATCATGATGAAATTTAATTCAAATAGTGTCATATCCTCTAAACACCTATACCAGAAATTAGAGTTGGAATTCAAACTGCATGAATTACTTACTGTTGTTAGTCAAGAAATTAGTGAAGTCAAGATATCCTTCTCTGTTTAGTCAGATTGCATTCTTTTGTTTCCCTGGAGGGCTGATATATGAACTGTAATTCGTTCTACGATTCACAGGAAAGACTTCTGCTTTGGAGACTTTGAGTTTCTGTATTGTGATTCATCATTAGTGAGGATGCTTAAGATCCCTCCGCATCAAGTTGCAGGACACCAAGCAGGTAATGGGAAGCTTGGTCCGCTCGTGGATGAATCAGGACGTTTCTACAAGCCTCTCCAAGGCGATGAACGAGGGTCCAATGAGGTTAAATTCTACGAATCATTCTCTTCCAACACTAAGATCCCAGAACACATCTCCAAATTCTTCCCCATCTTTTATGGCACTCAGCTCGTAGAGGCGTCCGATGGATCTGGCTTGAAGTCCCACTTAATTTTACATGATCTTGTTCTAGGTCGAGTCAATCCATCAATAGTGGATATTAAAATTGGTTCAAGAACCTGGGCACCAGAGTCAACTGAGGAATATATGCAAAAGTGCTTGAAAAAGGATAGAGAGACATCGAGCCTTCCCTTAGGATTCAGGTTATCGGGGATACAAATCTATGGAAATAAAGAATCAGGTTACTGGAAACCTGAAAGGACTTCAATTCAAAACCTTTCTGCAGAGGAAGTCAAGTTAATGCTGAAAAAGTTTGTTTCTTCTAACGCGTCGACTGACTTGGACTTGGAACCAGATTGTGCTTTTGCAGCAACTGTATATGGCGGTTCTACTGGCATTTTATCGCAGTTGCTAGAGTTGAAAGCATGGTTTGAGGATCAAACAATGTACCATTTTTATTCTTGCTCAATTCTGATGATATTTGACAAAGAACATGCATCGGAAGGACGGAATCCAGGTGCAATAATCAAGTTGATTGATTTTGCTCATGTTATTGAAGGAAGAGGTGTCATTGATCATAACTTCTTGGGTGGTCTCTGCTCTTTGATAAAGTTCATATCTGAAGTTCTTACTGCTCCAAATGAGCACACAACAGAAGTTTCCTCAAAGCCTGATCATCAGAACTTTATTCTCTCTGATAACGGTGCCAATTAATTCAGCTTAAAATCATGTTGCAAATTACACCTTTTTTTTAAGGAAATTCTATTCTAGCATTGCTATGACCCCAGTATATAATAATTTTTACTGGACCCCTGATCATAAATAAACTTTTCTTTCAAATTTTATACTCTATCTAACTTACTTTTAATAGTGCTTTATTTTTCAAAGCATATCATTTGTTGAAGCCTAGTTGATTGATTTATCCTTTGAATGTATACATCTTCCACTAAATGAGTAAACATGATATTATGATAAGAACTTTACTCTTTAAAGCTTACCTTTTCTAAATCTTCCTTCATAGTTGTATTAATTTAGTGGATATTAATTTTATTTAAACCCGTAACAATTATTTTGTCTGTGCTGATTGTTTTGAACTTTTCAAAAGACGAACCCGAAACCAATTATTCCAAAAAGGAGAAAACTTAAAATCAAATAATTTAACCTTAACAATTAAAAATTAAAATAAGAATACATAACACTTAACCATGTGTGAGTACGAAAAACACATATCTTATATTCAATTGTTTGGTGTAATTGTGTGAATAAGGAGGACGAATTTGAAACAAACTTATAACTAAACAAATATTAAACCGTTTCTTGTCTAAAAGCCACTATTTTGATCACTTGGACTTTATTCAAAAGATTTGAAGAAAAAAAAAAGAACTTTTATCAAAAAGACCCAGTCATTTTATTATTTAACTGCAACGTCAAAAACCAAACCCAGGCCGAATGGCGTGATAGAAGGCGCCAAAATCAGTTTATAAGCGAGAGCGGGAGGGAAGAACACTTAGCGTGACTGAGAGAGGGAGAGAGAGAGAGAGAGAGAGATCCAGAATATGGTGATGCTTTGCTTCGTATTGGATCTGCGGAGCTTATCAGCTCCATTGCTTCGCGATTTGAAGCAGGTGATATATCCACATGCATTTACTTATGAACAATTATATGCAGCAATTGAATTTGTTGACTATTTGCTGGTGCAAAGCATTGCGTTGTCTTTTTTCAATACTTTTCGAATTTCACTTGAATTTACATATTTAAAATAATAAATTTGACCGATATTCTCTTCTCCGCCAGTCAATGTTGCAGCTCGCAAATTTCTACGCGATATCGTCTCCAAGCAGTAGTACAGACAGTTCGAGATCAAAACCTCTGCTCGATCGCATCGGATTGTGCTATGTATTCAAAAATCGAATCTCACGCACCGATGAAGTAAATATAATATCTCTTCTCTATTTCTAGCTCGAGTATTTAAATGCTTAGGTCCGTATATTCATTTGTAGACTGAAATGCGTACTACTGCTATTTTTACCTGGTAAACTTGTAATAATACTCCCGAACTGATAAGTGATGTTATACACAGCTTAAGATAGCTTATAGTGCACGAGGCAACTTCAATCTCCGTGATTTCCACCATGCAGTGAACAATTTGCCTTCCGATGCCTTTTTACCTGATTTCAACAGTTCTGGAGCTCTATGTATCAGCGGTAATTTTTACGTGAATTTTTATTGATTTCAAAATATTTAAATGCATTCAAGTTGTTGTTCTGCTTCATGCTTATGCTTAATTTGATTTGATCACTCTTGCTACCATTGGTGTGGTCACCATTTGGCGCTTGCAGATTTGAAACTTTGCAGTATCCTAAATGACAAAGTTTTGTACTCATGGGGAGGTCATAATAAAGATATTACGAGAAAGGTGATTTTGATTAGTTCCTGCATATTTGAAAGCCTGGACTCTGCTACCAAAAAGGCTCTCATGGTGATTCATCTACTCTCTGCATTCATATCATTATCTGTTCTACTTTATTCTCCAGATTTTGGACTGATGATTAGATGTCTTAATTGTTCGATTTCTAAACCTTTTGAACTGCAAGCTTCAAGTTGAAAAAAGTGGTGGTTTTGCTGACAGGATGCAGCAGATAACTGTGTTTCCATAGAGTTTATTTTCTTGGAGCAAAATTCAAGTCATCTTGCTGATACTCTTGGAAGTATTAACAAATTCTTGAAGCAGATTGGTGATCTCGAGAACTGCGCATTTCAAAACTATATTCCAGGTTAGAGACACTCCTTAATCCTTCTGTGTAGGAGTCCTTAGAATGATACTTAAAACCTATTTGTTCACCGTGATTTTCATTTTATGATTTAATTCATCTTGATCTTGTCGAGGGTAAATGTAATAAATTGTCTAGTTGAGCAAGGCCTATCATTGGTTTATATAACAGATTCTTAGAATCAACTCTGTTTCCTGAGTTACCGTAGAGATCATTTTGTTTAAAAATCCTTTCAGTCTGTAGGAAGTGAGCTTCCAGATATTAGATTTTAGAAATGCCAATTTTGTTCTTCCTGGTTGTAGCAGGTAGTTCAAAATGAATCTGTGACAAGTTCTCCTTCTCCATGCGTGGTTCTTTGCATCCTTGAGTATGCAAAGAGGTTAAATTTTCTGTTGAGGGATATAAAGGTCAAATGTCCTTGACTTGTTTTAAAAAAAATTGAATCATAAAGGTTAAATATCCTTAATTTTGTTCAATGAATGAGTACACTTGTTGGCCCCTAACATCTTTGTATAATTCCTAGGAAGAATCAAGTTCTCTTTTCTTGTTATTTATAACAAATAGATCTGCAGATGCACATGCTTTGTCTGGCTTGGTAAAGAAATGGTTTCAGGAACTGAAGGAGGCCATGGAAGAACAATTACAGGCTCGTTTTGTCTTCAAGAGCAATCTTTTAGGTTCAACAAACCAGATATCCTGCAACTTGTGCACATCTTTCAACCAGATAATCGATGAACTCGTTCCTTGTAAGGTATACTCATAAAGTTCATTAGGATACCATGCAAAACAATTGATTTATTCTAGATAGGTCCTAAAAGTAACTTCTTGTTTTGAAAATGAAAGTCTTGATGAGCTGGACGGTAAGAATTATCAGTTATAGATTCTTTAGTAAAATCATTGTATCTTTCTCACTGGTTAGGGTTCTTCCTACTGCTAAGTTACATTCTTTAACTGATTGGTAATTGGCCTTCAAGTTTTGGATTTGTTTCAATGATGTATTTAAACTACTTGTTTGTCATGTGATGGCCTGATGAGGGTTAAAAAACAGGTGATATTTTAGATACTATGATTTTAACCATGAGATATTATAAAAAATTCTGAGTAATTGTACAATTTTGCATGATGATTTACCTTTTATTAGTATAGTTTCCCTCCCATATTACTTTCTTGAGACCAATCTCTAGTAGTAAATCTTTGATTGACAAATAGCCCTTGTGCTTGTCAAGTAGTGCGTCAAAGTAATACTACTAATTATGGCGTTCCCTTTAGTTTTCATATCTTTTTTCTAATCACAGATTTGAGTGGGAAGTCTCATAAAACCTTACAAACCATTGAAGTCTTTATCCTTGCTTTTGCAATTTAATCAACTAGGTAATAGAAAAGTAGCTGGGTTTTTTATGCTAAAACATTAGTGTTGAAACCTCATATAGATCTTACGTTCTTGTCCTATAGGAAATATTAACTGACTTCAGAGTTTACGTTTAACTTCTCAATGTTAGTTTTTAAAATGGCAAAAATATTAAAATCCATTAAAGAAAGATAGAATATGCAACAGATTATTTGGTTAAACCTAGAAAGGAGACGAATTATTAAAAAGTAACGACCATCAACTACAGTCCTCTGTGTTTCATATGATGTTCATTTAGTCTTCCTATTCAAGGATCCATCCTCATCTCTAGAAAACGTGTTCTTTCTTTACTCCTCTATAATAACAAATTGCTACCATTATAACAACTATTTTCTTGATTTTGAGTCCTTCCCATAAATGCCAGAATTCTTTTAAAATTTTTAGCCTGAAGGATTGTTAAGTTCCCAAGCCTGTTTAAGTGTAGAGATTTTTCTAAGGCCTTTCAAATTCTAAAGCTAAATAGTTAATTCATTTGCACTTGTTTTGAAATGCCTACTTAGATTTGAAAAACAAAATCAGTTTATCAGCTCATTTCTGTCGTTATTTTGGATTAACTTCAAGGATCAGAAATCCCTTTAAAATTCAAATGTCTATCCTAACAGGCCCATGTAAAATTTCAAATATGTGCCAAAGATACTATATTGGAAAAATGCACTGTTAGATTATCCAATTTGTTCATCAGGAAGTTCAAAAGTTGTCAACCAGAATTATTTTGGCCCCTTGCCAATACTGTATTATGGGTATTGCAGCTGAGAACTAGTTTGGAATAGGAGATATTGCTGAATTTTTTCTTTCTTAGAGAACGCTTCTCTTAGAAGGCATATTTTTTCTTACGAAACTACACATAATGATTGCTTGGTGCTTCTCAAGCTGTCAGAAATCATGACCAGACGAGCATATGTTGATAAACGAATTCAGTTCATTTGGTCGCAATAAAGTACACATCTTCGCGAACTGTTATAAGCTAGTTTTATGGTGAATGTTATTGATATCCCTACCATTAATTGCATCAGTAAACCATTTTTATTCCCCCCTGGGTGTCCAAGAGTATACATCTTTTATTTTCTTGTAGTGAGCAGCAAGTCTCACGTGAAGTTTCTTAGAATTGTCACTCCTTTAACAGTCTTGCAGGTGTCATGGCATTCCATTTGACAACTCAAAAATGATCCGGACGGGTAAGTCTTCTTGTCCAGTAACTGGAGTTGAGCTTGGAGCACTTGATTTGGTTGAGAGCTCTGTGAAGATAGGAGAACATACAATCCTCTACATGCCCTCTTTCCAGTGTTCCCGGGACCTTCAGAAAGTTCCTTTACCAATTAACTTCGATGTTATTGAAAGAACTAACTTGAGATCACTTGATGAAGGTAAGTTTGGATGAAAATAAAAAGCATTCTGTGTTAAATTTTGCATTCTATTGTTAATGTCTGGTCCCAGTTGAAAATATATTAGCTATGAGAAATCAAAGTCCTAACAAAGAAAAAACTTATACCGATGCCCTCTCTTTGCACTTGTGAGAGAGGAAGCCTTGCCTGTCCCTTTCTTAACTCAGTCATCAGTTTGCTACCTCTTTCTCATGACTGATGATCTACACTCAATATCAGCTTTTGTTTCTTAACAGGGATTATTTTAGGTACTTCCTACATTGTTACCCCAGCTTTGTTTGAGTTGGATGATACTGATAAATCAGAGCTAAATGCTAAACGTAAGCGGAAGGCCTACCATTATTCATTGCTGCCATGCCTTTCCATAGTATATACTGCATAACCTTGCCCTACTTATAAAATGTTCAAATAGTCGCTGAAATTAAACTGAGAATACTTTTCATGAATAGATGATGATCTGGCTCTGTGATTTGGCAGTTTTTCAAGTGCTGTGTGGTGTTCTGCATTCCCTTGACCAGGGTTTGGTTTGTTCATCAAAATGTAATGTAGAAACTGCGAAGCAAACGTCCTTCCTGTGCTATTATATTCTCTTACCTTCAGAGAAAGGAGTAATGATTCTCAGAGTAAGTATGTAGTCCCTGTCATATCTGAGCCTTTATTTTCCTACTAAAAAGAAGTCAACAACATCTATCTCTCTTCATTTTGATAAAAAATTAGTGCTTTATTTCGTTCTCATTTTCTTAAAAAATTTCATGCGACAGAATCTCTTGTAGGTCTAGACTAGAATATGCCATCAACGAGAACGTGCAATAAGCTATTATTATTGTTGTTGTTTCTTTCCTTTAATGTTTTTATGTTTTCCTTTTGGCCCTAAAGTCCAATCTGTCAACAAATTATAACCGGCAGTGAAGATATTTCTTTCTTCCAACAATCCCTTGATTATTCTTGTTTTACTGCATCCAGCTATCCTACAATATTTTTTCTACTCTTTATTCTGTGATGTCACTGTATTAGTATTTTCAGCGGCTTGCTGGATCAGAGGAAGCCTTGCCTGTCCCTGACATCAGTAATATCACTTGCACCCCAGTCACCGAGGATATTAAAAATTCTTTGCAGGCCTCTTTGCTTAAGGTCTGTTTCATTAGGGAAATTCTATTCCTGTTCTTTTATTTGATTCTTCCAATACATCTTCGTTTCTTACTGGGAGCAAGACCAAATTAGATGCATTAATGAGATGAAAGATGAACCAGCATTCATTAATAAATTCATGAAGCTCTATAAGCTGGATCTTAATTTATCTTTCTCAAGGATTTGCAGTTTCACATTCTCATCATTAATGATAATGTAGCTTTATCTCTAAACCGTTTGCACTTTGCTAGGTATAAAGAAAAGGCTGAGTGTTCTTCCTTGGTGCATAGAGGAAGGTCATTTTTGGTACTTCTCCAGATTAAGTTCTGATGCTCTTTGTTATTCCAGATCGAATTAAGAAATTATGATCCAGTTCAGCACGAAAGAGGCTTCCATCAAAGACTAAACTTGCTTGTCAAAGAGAGCCTACAATTTGGGTAACTTCTTTTCTCTCCTGTAGTGTTTTTCTTTATCTGCTATAAAAATATATTTCACCGGTCACTGGTCAGCCATATGATCTATGGACTGGTTTTTTTCTTGAAGTTCATCCCTTTTCATTTTCTGTCAATAGTTGACGTGAAAGTTTTTCTGGTGGTCTGAAAACCGCACTAAGTTGCTGATGTGTATTGTTGATTACTCCATAGTGTCCATTTAAGTGCCACCGGCTAATATAAATGTTTTAGGAACTTGTTTCCTTTCTTAGTTATTTATAGGGGATCAATATAGCTAGTTGGTTCAATTGGTGTCTTCTCAAGCACTTCTTAACCTTTGTTCCATGCTCCTGGTCAGGGTTAACTATAGCACATTCCAATTTTTAGCGAAGAATCTATGCTGTTTTATAGTTGATTTTGTTAGGTGATGGAAGGAGTCATCTACTTCGATCAGGAGCTATTTGCTTTAATAAGATTCACAACAAATTTCATTATTCTCAACTCTGGAAAAAATTAGCTTCCGAGCTTTAGCTTTAGCCCGAGCTGTCTGATCTGCTAATCACCATCCGTGCTGATCACGTGTAAATCGGCTTTATATAGGCATTGAGTTTAATTACTTATTTTCAATATTTTCTTGGCTTGTCATGGAATTCATCTTAAAAGTTTGACTATCAGGGCAATACCTGCTAAGGCTAAAGAACCGGTGACCGCAACAAACATAGCCCAGCAAGACCCTATGATAGAGGACTTATCAGATCAAGCCAACAATTTGTTGGTTATAGGAGACAACGTGCTGGATAGCAAAACGACTGATGGTAAAATCGGTACTAGAATTACTGAAGAATGGGAACAGCTAGTTGTATTAGAGATTCCAAAGATGTCTTCTCCCACTTGTATCTCCAAGCCAAAGTTGGATAAAGAGGTTTCATCTCCCCCTAAAACTACTGGAAAACTTGATGACAAAACTTCACGAATCCTTGAAAGGCTGGAGGTACCAAAGCAACTGCAAAGAAAAGCAACTTCCCCTACAGTGTCAAGCTCTTCAGTTAAGACGCCTCTGATCCCCTTTGGACGTGGCATTACTGACGCTAAGGCCATTGTTTCGAGCCAGCCTATAAAGCCCAACTTTCAGAGGCTCAAGAGGAAAAGATAACTAGCTAGGGAAGTCCTTTTCAAGAAGAAATCTCAGTATGCTGAGGTCCGTCTTCTCGTTCTCTGTTGATTTGGTATCTCTAATTTTCTAGCATGTCGTCTTTCATAAGCAACTAATCATGTGCATAAGATGTTCTTATATCGCACATCAATCTCAACGTTCTTGAACTATTAATGATTCTGGATGGTCATGATTACCAACCATACCTTGTGACCTTATAAGATGAAATGAAGTGCTTTGAACTCTTATATGATACGTTTGGCCGAGAAATTGAATTTATCAGGGGAAAGGTCATTGTAGCATAAGCCTTTACCGATGCCACTGAATCATTATAAAGAAAGAACTTGTCCAGGGTAAATGAGCTGGAAACACAAAACTCAGAAAAGATAAGTTTAATTAGTTCATGAGAACTTTTGTGTGAATTCTGATGTATTCTTACATAATGAAAGATGTGTATTTCAAACCATAGTTCTAGGGGTGAAGCATCATCATCCACCTAAATTTCAGGGACGAGATTAGATAGATACACGTCGGAGGGACTAGAAAGACCTGTTAGTGAGTTCTTAAATGTCTTTTTATACTTCATGAAGAGAGAGGCATTATGATCTCAATATTAAAAGGAAAAAGTGCCTTTAGCTCGATTGTGGATTTTTACCGTATTCTTCGCTCTTATTCCCCTTTTCTTCATTTTGGTCAGTCTTCGTTCCTTTTCATATAGAGGTTAAGTTGAAGCGATCAATGTCTCTTACTTCCATCTGTCGCATGACCATTTATGCTTTCGTATGAGATTGTGGGGTAACGTTGATTCTAATCTAATGTGAGAATCTTAATCTCAACTAGAATACCATTCTTAAATCCAATGAATTAAGTGCGGGGTACTATATAATGTCTTAATGGCAGCCTTTAAATTTAATGGCTAAACAATTTGATGTTCTAGAAAGAATGACGACCTTGAACTATAAAAATGTTTTAATCGTAACATTTCCTTTTGGTTTCGTTGAAAATAATAAGCCTCTGCGGATCCGTATGTCATTCGATCATGTAAAAGTTGGAACCAACAAAAATAGTTGCAGAATAATTGAAGAGCTGTAGAAAGTTGTTCAACCATTAAATGTGGCACCATAATCACATGATTACTTCAATGCCCAAAATACCGAGTCCATTACTCAAATGGTCACTCAACTATCCCAAATTATCTTTTATAGTCACTTTTCTTTCATTTGTAACAATAAAAACACTGAACTATGCCTATTGCACTCAGAAGGTCACTCAACTAGATTTTACAAATTTTGGAGTGTCAAATACCTATTTTACCCTCTAAATTATAAATATTTATCTTCTTTTTATTTTTTTTAAACTTTTTAATATTATGAAATTTCCCTTTTTAATTTACATTATGGACTTACCTATAGAATAAATAAATATTATTTATAAATTAAAAAAATAAAAAGTATTTAAGTATATATATGTCGGAATAACAAAATAACGAGCATAGTAAAATAATTAATTAGAATAATTTATTAGTAATAATAATTTTAGTATTAACAACAAAAATTCAAAAAGTTATTTATATAATTCAGAATGAAAGAAAATAAAGGTTGTAAAATATATATTCCATGCACGTAATATAAAAATAATTATTTCTTTACGTGCGTGAAATATATATTTTACAACCTTTATTTTTTTTTATTTTGAACTGTGTAAATAAATTTTTGAATTTTTGTTGTTAATACTAAAAAGTTTTAAAAATATATAAAGAAGATAAATGTTTCTAATTTAGAGGGTAAAATAGATATTTGGAATCCAAAATTTGAAAAATCTAGTCGAGTGACCTTCTGAGTGTAATAAACATAGTTCAGTGACTTTGTTGTTACAAACAAAATAAAAGTGACTTTAGGAGATAATTTGGGATAGTTGAGTGACCATTTGAGTAATTGACTCCCAAAGTACCTGGACCTAGATTCAAATATCCGTGTTTCTTTCCTACGTGCTTGTCATCTTATTAACAGAAATAAGATTATTATGTAAGAAACTGAACATCCTTAAAACTTGTCTAGTCAAGATTTTATGGAGACCGATGTGATAAAAAAGAGTCAATGGGAGTAAATACTTCAATAGCAACATTGACAGAGAAACTACCCTAGTAATCAACAAAGAATATGAAGAGCAAGTGTTGCTATCAGCAAGCAATTTCAGGTGCATCACATCAGCCATTTTTTAACCCGGAAAGTGGATATCACAATAAGTCATGCCTAACAAATTTACTTAGTAAATGGAACAAGAGAAACAAAATTACTATTCAGTTGACAATTTAATAGGAATATAAATATACTGTTAGAGTTTATTGTCTGTTAATTTGTAGCAAAGATGAGAACAGCGGGAGTCAGTGACATGATATCATGAAAGGTGTCAAGTGAACAAATTAAAAGGGAACGGTATGACACAATTGCACACAAAAACGTAGCATTCCTAAAGGGATTAAGAAACGTAATTTAAGAGGCAAAAAACAATCCGAGCAAAATAGGTAGTGCCGTAGTGCCATCAATGAAACATGGATTACACTATCACAGTAGTCTTGGGATTTCCATAAATATCAATTTGAATGGCGGGAGACAGATTGAAAACAGCAACTAGTTAGCCGTAGAAAAGCGTTGGCAAGAACCTGTATTTCTTTTTTTTTTTTCCCTTAAGGTAAACAAGAATTCAGGGAGGTCAAAGAATGTTTGGCTTCAAAGTCTAAGAGCCCGTTTGGACATAAGAAATTTTTCCCTTTTTTTCAAGAAAATCTCACTTTATTTTCGAAATCAGCGTTTGTTCATAAAATTTCTAATTTTCACTTAAAGACGAATTTTGAAAATTTTCAAAAATTTGAAAAACTCCAAAAAGCTATTTTTCAAAATTTTCACCCAAATCACTCACAAAACTTCAAAAACAACCCAAAACTATATTCATGTTCAAACACAACTCTAAGCTAGCGTTTGGACATAGATTGAGTTGAAACTTGAAAAAATAATTTTTGAAGTAGTTTTGAAAAATAATTTTTGGAAGTTGAAATTATGTTTGGACATGCATTTTATTTGAAAAAAATTTGAAGTTTTGTGAGTAGGAACTTGATTTTCACCCAAAATCTACCATAAACTAGATTTTGGAAACTTGCAAAATATTTTCAGAAATTTTTCAAAAACATATCACTAATCTATGGACAAACAATGTTTTCAAAAAAAATTTGAAAAAAACTTGCCAAAATGTATGGCCAAACGGGGGCTAAATATCAAATACCATTTTCACTTGAATTTTTTTTTTCTATTTTGGAATTTTACAATTCTTTTGTCCAAACACCCACTAAATATTAGTGTAGGAGGATCTGCTGAGGGAAGCTGATGTGTAAAGATTAAAAGTTAGTGCTTAGGCTGATTAGTTAATAGTTAGTGTAGTTGTTAGTCACATGCGGTTGTTTGTAATTAATAGCTTAGATGTTGGCAGTTGTATATATAAGGGTATATACACACATGTAAAGTCACACAGATTGTATCAGAGAAGACATTGTTTTATTTCCATTCATTCTGCTCTTTCTCTCTTAAACAATTTCCCCTTATATATCTCCAGATACCACCATTGTAGCATCTCTGAAGCTCCATTAATGTAGATTGCTGGAGCTCTTAACATGGTATCAGAGCGTAGAGACCGTCTTTTTCGCTTCTGCTTCTTCTTCTACATGAGAGAAATTCTACCTTCATCCTCTTAATTCAATTCTCTCGATTCGGCTATGGTGATAGAGAAAATCGATTATACTCATCCTCTTTACGTACCTCCATCGGATAGTTCTGGCTCGATACTAATTCTGATTCAACTTACCGGATCTGAAAATTATGGCCTATGGCGCCGGACGATGCGAATTGCTTTTCAAGCTAAACGCAAATTAGGGAATGTGACTGACACGTGTAAGAAGGATTCACTCAAAGTAGAGCTGCATGAGGATTGAGAAACCTGCAACGCAATAGTGCTCTCCTGGATAATGAACACCTTGTCAAAGGACCTCATTAGCGAAATAGCATATGCATCGAATGCACATTTGGTTTGGGAAGATCTGCGAGAGCGTTTTGATAAGGTAAATGGAATACGAATTTTTCAGTTGCATCGAGAAATAGCCACAATTTCATAGGGATTCGACCATGTTGTGGTGTATTACACTGTAACACTCCTCAAATGTATAAAAATTTCAAGACACGCTAAATATATAATTTAATTTTTTCCCCTTAAATTATACTTCTATTACGGATTTAAACCCTTGTGAGTGATTTTGAGTTACTTGTATATTTATAAATAAGTGGATATGCAATTAGGGAATATTAATAATTTTAATATTATTAATTATTAAAAGTGGGTATCATTAATTATTAGTTAAGTTAAAAAAAATCAAAACAAAACAAAAAAGGACAAAATAACCAAAAAGGGTGGGGAACAATCCTAAAGCCCTTAAGCCCATAAAAGGATGGTTGAAAAGCGTAAGGCAAGCTTAAAGCCTTAGCCTTCGAACGAAAAGGGGGGTTAGGGGAAAATTCCAAGCAGACTTCTGCGTATAAGAAACAGAAGCACGTCCCAACGAAAATACTCACGCAAGCAACGGAAAATTCTAGGTTTTTTTACAAATCACTAGTTCTTGAACTCAAGTATATACAATTTTCTATTCTCAATTATCCTACAGTATAAGAATTGGATAGTTAATTCCCTTCTTCCTCTGTATCAACAGTAAGTTTAATGTTTAGGTGTGAAACTTTGAAATTTATTAAAATGTACTGGTTGTTGTAGAATCAATTGTCTGACGGGTATAAATTGGATTGGGGCCTATGTATTGGCTCGAGAAATTTTGAGGTGAGTTGATATAATCCTTTACTAAAGTGGTTTAACTTACAAAAGCATGCATATAAGGTGTTAAATGAATTGCTTAAGAGAGTTTATATTTACTTAATTGAAGCGAGTGAGTATCTATTAACTTAGAATTGTTCTAGCAAAAGTTTAGATGATTTATTATGATATATGTGCATAAATTTTTAGATTTTTGTGTTATTCTTATATGCTATTTTCATGTTGAAAATTTATGAAGAAGCAAGAATTTTTAGAAACACTTTTACATGTTTATTTCATTCTTATGTCATGCTTTACATTTAAGGATACCAACATGAACATGTACATGATGTTCTATAAAGAAAAGATTTAGACTTGAAAAGTCACAAGAAGAAGTTTTAGAAAGAAAAGATTTTTGGGAGTATTCTTATTTTGAGAAGGGGTCATCGTCCAGGTCGAGGGTCCTGACCAAGGCGTTGACTTCCTGAAACTACTTGTACCAAAGTGGGAAGTACACGAGCTGAGGGTCTCATTGCTGAGAATTTACTTAGCCATGCTAAGGTATGATATATGAGCGTTGAGAACCATGAAACGAGTGGCACCTCGTGGATTGGGCCTATTCGATCAGGTTGGGATCAAACCCGTGCCGATCACAAGGTGACTGAGACATAATTAAGTCAGGATAGTTGGAACTCCCAAAGTATAAAGTGAAGTATTTTTTTATATAAGAACGAAAAAGAAAAGAATTTCTTTTAGAATATTCATAAACTGCTATTATGCAATTATTCTTATAAGCTTTATGTTTTACATGCATTAAAAACCTTTGCTTGTAATGTATATGTTATTAATTTTCGCCCCCTATTATTGAGACTCACTAAGTACAATAGATGGTACTGACGTTCTCTTTTGGGAACATACGTTAGTCTGCGGTACAATGTAGGAACCGGTTTTGTAGGCGAGCAGGCTGCGGGTTAGGATTTCCTTCTCTTCTAGTGCTATTGGTGAGCTCCGCTTTTGTTCGTGGAGTATTTCTTTCTCTTCCAGTGCTATTGCTACACTTGATCGTCAGAGTGCAGAGGCATCTGCAGAAGTTATTACAAGTATACTTTTAGTCTGCTTACATAATTCTTATGCCATAATGGATCTAGGTTCAACGTTTTCATATGTGACTCCATACTTTGCAATTAACCTCGAACTAAATTCCTAGTATCTACTCCAGTTGGCGAGTCAGTGAAAGTCACAAAAGTCTATAGAGGTTGCATAGTTTCAGTCCAAGGTCGCAACACCAAAGCCGATCTCATAGAGTTAGAAATGGTGGATTTTGATGTGATCATGGGTATGGATTGGTTGTCTTCCTGCCATGCCATGTTAGATTTTCATGCCAAGATAGTCAGGTTCCATTTCCAAATGAAAAAGTCTTAGAGTGGAAAGGTAGTTCAGCATCTCTTGTACGTAAGTTTGTTTCTTACCTTAAGGCACAACAAATGATTAGTAAAGGGTGTCTCGCCTATTTGGCTCACATCATTAATCTAGAATTAGAACCACCAGCTCTTCAGTCTGTGCCAATTGTTAGAGAATTTCCAGAAGTTTTCCCAGATGACCTTCCCAGACTTCCTCCCGAAAGAATCATAAACTTTGGCATTGATCTCATGCAAGGCACTCAGCCCATATCTATACCTCCTTATAGGATGGCTTCAGCAGAACTTAATGAGTTGAGAGAACAATTGAAAGACCTTCTTGACAAGGGCTTCATCAGGCCGAGTGTTTCACTGTGGGGTGCCCCGGTCCTGTTTGTCAAGAAGAAAGATGGGTCACTCAGAATGTGTGTCGATTATCGGCAGTTGAATAAAGTTACCATTAAGAACAAGTACCCACTGCCAAGAATTGATGATTTATTTTATCAACTTCAGGGTGAAAAGTACTTTTCAAAAATAGACTTGAGGTTAGGGTACCATCAGTTAAGAATCAGAAAAGAGGATATATCTAAAACAACCTTTAGAACTCGCTACAGGCACTATGAATTTCTAGTTATGTCCTTCGGGTTGACAAATGCTATAGTTGCATTTGCATTCATGGACCTCATGAACAGAGTTTTCAAGCCATTCCTTGATACCTTTATTATCATGTTTATAGACGATATTTTGGTATACTCTAAGAGCAAGGATGAGCATGCAGACCGCCTCAGGATAACCTTGCAGACCTTGAAGGAGAATGAGTTTTATGCCAAGTTTTCAAAATGTGAGTTCTGGTTGCAGTCAGTGGCATTTTTAGGCCACATAGTATCTAGTGAAGACATAAAAGTAGACTCTCTAAAGACAGAAGCAGTCAAGAACTGGCCAAGGCCGACAACGCCAACCAAAATCAGGAGTTTCTTGGGATTAGCTGGCTACTATAGAAGGTTTGTATAGGGATTTTCCTCACTTGCAGCTCCATTAACTAAGTTGACTCAGAAAGAAGTTAAGTTCCAGTGGTCATACGCTTGTGAGTAGAGTTTTCAAGAGTTAAAGAAGAGGTTGACCACTGCACCTGTATTAACCTTGCCGACAAGTTCGAGTGGGTTCACAGTGTATTGTGAAGCCTTCAGAATTGGCCTCGATTGTGTTATTATACAAGATGGAAAAGTTATTGCTTATACTTCCAAGAAGTTAAAGAATCATGAGAAGAACTACCCCTCACACGGCTTGGAGCTTGCAGCAGTGGTATTTGCGTTAAAGATATGGTGACACTACCTTTATGGAAAGCATTCTGAAGTGTTTACAGATCACAAAAACCTCCAGTACATTTTCAAGAAGAAAGGATTAAATTTGAGACAGAGAAGGTGGCTCGAGCTATTGAAGGATTATGGCATCAATATCCTTTATCACCCGGGAAAAGCTAATGTGATAGCAGATCCACTTAGTAGGAGGTCAATGGGTGTCCTGGCCCATCTTGCAGTACAAAGGTCAACTTTGGGTCGAGAAATTCAAAAACTGGCAAATGATGGAATTAGATTGGATGAGACCGAAGAAGGAGGTATAACTGCTTATGCCTTAGTGCAATCATCCCTTGTTGTGCATGTTAAGGCTAAGCAAGACGAAGATCCGTACTTAGTGAAGTTAAAAGAAGGAGTTAGAAACAAAGAAATCACTGCTTTCACTCTAGGAAGTGACGGAGTTTGAAGTGAATGATCGATTATGTATACCTGATGTAGATAGTCTTAGAAAGGCCATATTGGAATAAGCTCACAGTTCGAGGTACTCTATCCACCCAGGTGCTACCAAAATGTATCTGGACTTGAAAGAGTTGTACTGGTGGAAAGGCATGAAGAAACAAGTAGCAGATCATGTGGCTAGATGTTTGAATTGCCAGCAAGTCAAAGCCAAGCATCAGAGGCCTGGTGGCCTAGATCAAGATATAGAGATACCACAGTGGAAATGGGACATGATTAATATGGATTTCGTAGTAGGTCTACCTCGCACATATCGTAAGCATGATTCAATCTAGGTTATTGTAGACCGACTAACAAAGTCCGCACATTTCCTACCAGTAAAGATGACAGATTCTGCAGAGCAGTATACACAGTTGTATATCAAATAAATAGTCCGATTGCATGGTACTCCAATTTCAATCATATCTGACAGAGGTCCTCAGTTCACAACGCATTTTTGGCAGGCATTTCAGAAAAGATTAAGTACCAAGGTCAATTTGAGCACCGCTTTCCATCCACAGACTGATGGTCAGGCAGAAAGAACCATTCAGACTCTCGAAGATATGCTGCGAGCATGTGTTATAGATTTTGGAGGTAATTGGGATGATCACTTGCCACTTATAGAATTTGCTTACAATAACAGCTATCAGGCCAACATTGGTATGGCTCCTTATGAAGCGTTGTATGGGCGAAGATGTAGGTCTCCAGTGGATTGGTTTGAACCAGTAGAGGTGCAATTGATTGGTCCAGAGTTTATTTGTGAGGCCTTAGAGAAAGTTCAGCTAATCAGAGAAAGACTGAAAGCGGCTCAGAGTCGTCAAAAGTCCTATTCTGACAAGAGGTATCGTGACATAGAGTTCATGGTTAGTGACAGGGTATTTTTGAAAGTTTCACCAATGAAAGGAGTTATGAGATTTGGTAAGAAGGGGAAACTTAGTCCTAGATTTATTGGACCTTATGAGATTATAGAAAAGAAGGGAAACGTGGCTTATGAGCTAGCGTTGCCCGTTGAGTTGTCCTCTGTTCATCATGTCTTTCATGTGTCTATGCTTAGAAAGTACATCCATGATGAGTCGCATATAATACCTGTTGATACCATAGAAATTAAAGAAGGCTTGACTTATGAAGAGGTACCTATAGAAATTCTTGATAGGCAAGTAAGGAAATTGAGAACAAAAGATATAGCATCGGTAAGAGCTTTGTGGAGTAATCATGATTCAAAAGAGGCTACGTGGGAGGTCGAGGAAGATATGAGGAAGAAATATCCATATTTATTTGAGGAAAAAGGTATGTGGACCTAGGTTTGGATTGTCACTTATGTTTTTTTTGTTAAATGCAAGTTAGCATGTGTTTATGTCCTTGCTAGATTATACTTAGTTGTTGAAGTAATTTAATTTTTGTCAGAGTATATTTAGTTATTTAATAATTTAGTGCCATGCCAGAGTACATTTAACTCCTTAAAGTGATTTACTTTTGCTAAAGTGTTGTGCTTTAAATTCTTGTTGGTTATTATGGTACCTCCCTGCCAGAGTATGAGTAATTAATTTATGAGCTGTGTATGGTGCCTAAGAATGGCCTGTTATGGTATATTTGGTTGTTGTTTGTGTAGTTGTGGTATTTGTGATAGGGATATTTTTTTGGATAGTCCAATTTACAAGGAAAACTTTGCCGAAATTTTTGAAAATTTAAGGAGTTAGCCAAAATTTTGAGCCCTTGGGAAAGTTAGTAGTACTAAGAAAACTTAAGAAGTTAAAGGACTTAAGGAAGGATTATTAGCTTAAGAATAAGGCCCTAGCAACATTCGAGGAAGAATGTTTTTAAGGAGGGGAGATTGTAACACTCCTCAAATCTATAAAAGTTTCAAGACAGACTAAATATAGTATTTTTTTTTTCTTAAATTATAATTCTATTACGGATTTAAACCCTTGTGAGTGATTTTGAGTTACTTCTATATTTATAAATAAGTGGATATACAATTAGGGAATATTAATAATTTTAATGTTATTAATTATTAAAAGTGGATATCATTAATTATGAGTTAAGTTAAAAAAATCAAAACAAAACAAAAAAAAGGACAAAATAACCAAAAAGGGTGGGGAACAATCCTAAAGACCTTAAGCCCATAAAAGGATGGTTGAAAAGCGTAAGGCAAGCTTAAAGCCTTAAGCCTTCGAGCGAGGGGGGGGGGTTAGGGGAAAATTCCAAGCAGACTTCTACGTATAAGAAACAGAAGCACGTCCCAACGAAAATACTCACGCAAGCAACGAAAAATTCTAGGTTTCTTTACAAATCACTAATTCTTGAACTCAGGTATATACAATTTCCTATTCTCAATTATCCTACAATATAAGAATTGGATAGTTAATTCCCTTCTTCCTCTGTATCAACAATAAGTTTAATGTTTAGGTGTGAAACTTTGAAATTTATTAAAATGCACTGGTTGTTGTAGAATTAATTGTCTGACGGGTATAAATTGGACTGGGGCCTACGTATTGACTCGAGAAATTTTGAGGTGAGTTGATATAACCCTTTACTAAAGTGGTTTAACTTACAAAAACATGCATACAAGGTGTTTGATGAATTGCTTAAGAGAGTTTATATTTACTTAATTGAAGCGAGTGAGTGCCTATAAACTTAGAATTATTTTAGCAAAAGTTTAGATGATTTATTATGATATATGTGCATAAATTTTCAAATTTTTGTGTTATTCTTATATGCTATTTTCATATTAAAAATTTATGAAGAAGCAAGAATCTTTAGAAACACTTTTACATGTTTATTTCATTCTTATGTCATGCTTTACATTTAAGGATACCAACATGAGCATGTACATAATGTTCTAAAAAGAAAAGATTTAGACTTGAAAAGTCACAAAAAGAAGTTTTAGAAAGAAAAGATTTTTGGGAGTATCCTTTATTCTGAGAATGGGTCATCGTCCAAGCCGAGGGTCCTGACCAAGGCGTTGACTTCCTAAAACTACTTGTGCCAAAGTAGGGAGCACACGAGCTGAGGGTTTCATTGCTGAGAATTTACTTAGTCATGCTAAGGTATGATACATGAGCGTTGAGAACCATGAAGCGAGTGGCACCTCGTGGATTGGGACTATTCGATCAGGTTGGGATCGAACCCGTGCCGATTACACGGTGACTGAGACAAAATTAAGTCAGGATAGTTGGAACTCCCAAAGTATAAAGTGAAGTATTTTTTTATATAAGAAAGAAAAAGAAAAGAATTTCTTTTAGAATATTCATAAACCGCTATTATGCAATTATTTTAGAATTATTCTTATAAGCTTTATGTTTTACATGCATTTAGAACCTTTGCTCGTAATGTATATGTTATTAAATTTTCGCCCCCTATTGTTGAGACTCACTGAGTACAATGGATGGTACATGCATTCTTTTTTGGGAACCTATATTGGTCTACAGTACAACGTAGGAACCGATTTTGTAGGCAAGCAGACTATGGGTTAGGATTTCCTTCTCTTCCAGTGCTACTGGTGAGCTCTGCTTTTGTTCGTGGAGTATTACTTAGAGTAATATTTAAAAATGTACTACATTATACATATTTAGCAGCTATGACTTTAAAAGGAAAAGATGAAGAAGTCTTGTGGCAAAGAAGGCTCGGACATATGTCTGCCAAAATTTTACTACAAATATTTACTTTTCAGTCTAGTGTTCGTAGTTGTGTTTCTTGTCCAATTTTTTCTTTAGCTAAGAAAACCAGAGTTCCATTCCCTACAAGTCATAATAGAGCAAATAAACCATTTGACCTAGTGCATAGTGATGTTTGGGGCCCTTACAGAGTTCCCACTCACGATGAAAATCGTTTTCTTCTTACATTGGTTGATGACTGTATCAGACTGGTATGGTTGTTTCTCTTAAAGTTGAAGAGTGATGTTAGCACTGTGCTTAAGGATTTTCTATTGCTTGTAAAGACACAATTTAATAGCAATGTCAAAGTGCTTGGAAGTGATAATGGGACTGAATTCTTCAACTCTCATTGCCATAAATTGTTTAGTTCTGCAGGAATTATACATCAAAGTTCATGTGTGTATACATCCCAACAAAATAGGGTAGTTGAAAGAAAACATAGATAAATATTAGAAGTGGTCAGGGCACTGAGGTTCCAAGGTGGTATACCTTTAAGATTTGGGATTTTTGTGTTTAAAATGATGTCTATCTGATTAACAGAGTGCCTTCTTCAGCTCTGAAAGGCCAGTCTCCATTGAGGTCTTCTACGGGAGAAAACAAACCTTGCATAACCTAAGGATCATTGGGAGTCTTTGCTATGCTACTTGTCACGACCCCAAACCGGACCCGGTCGTGATGGCGCCTCTCATGAAGATAAGGTCAGCCGACACAATTCCCAAATCATTCATTTTCCATTTAAAAGTGGTTTTTATACCATTTATAAACCATTAATCTCATAATGAATATTTAAAAGAAAAATACGGAATAATTACACAAGCCCGACATCGGGGTGTCACTAGTCATGAGCATCTACCAAGGTCTGAATACAACAAAAACAGTCAAGTGTACTAAGTACAAAAATGGAAATGAGATGAAGAAGCAGTGCTCCAAATGTCGTGTAGCCACCTTGCTAACTCTGATGACTCCGCGTCTGAGCAATCAATACCTGCTAGCGGGTTCTGAAATACCTGAATATGCACACAAGGTGCATGGAGTAATATGAGTACTCCAACCTAGTAAGTAATAAGAGTAAATAAAAATTGAGCAGTAGGAAACAATGAATCCACATTCATGATAACTCAATAAGCACACAGGCTGCTAATTCAGAATACGAGTCGATCGTGTTATTTAAAATCCAGCCTTTTGGTAAAAATCATTTAAACAGGTGAAAATGCTTTCCGACAGTTTCAGTAGGGGTTCAATACCATTTATAATAAAAGAGATGAAAACCATAATCGGCCCCTCGGGCAAAACACACTTCGTAAACAGCCCCACGGGCAAAAAACAGGAATCATAAACTCCTCATAACATGAAAATCTCAGTGGAAATAACAAAGCCAAATTAATAATTAAATTCTGAACATCTCATAAACCCCAGCTTAAATGAAAGTTGTTTTAAAACATTTGATCAACACTTTCGACAGAGGCTCAATATAGAGATGAGTGTAAACAGTCAATAATCAACATATTCTATAGAAACTCATTTTTAAAGAGGAGTGAAAAATCAATAATTTCATAAACAGGCCTCTCAGGCAAAGCATCACACATATGCATGTATATATCTATCGCCCCTCGGGCAAGCCTCTCAGTCACTCGTGAATCAACTCTTA
Organism: Nicotiana sylvestris; assembly: GCF_000393655.2. Classification (NCBI taxonomy): domain Eukaryota; kingdom Viridiplantae; phylum Streptophyta; class Magnoliopsida; order Solanales; family Solanaceae; genus Nicotiana; species Nicotiana sylvestris. The sequence continues at coordinate 210,186,102 of NC_091059.1, forward strand.
CTAATCAGTGCTCACACTTAGTACTCACACTCAATAGGTACCATATAGTAACCACTGCAGCACGCAGCCCAATCCATATATCGTTGCGGCGTGCAGCCCGATCCATATATCTCGTCGACAGCGCTCACTAGGGATGTGCAGACTCCGGAGGGGCTCCTACAGCCCAAGCGTTATATCGTTGCGGCGCTCAGCCCGATCCAATATATATATCGCTGCGACGTGCAACCCGATCCATATAAGTATCGCTGCGGCGTGCAGCCCGATCCATATACATATATATATATATTGCTGCATCGTGCAGCCCAATCCATAACTATAAAATACCCACAACCAGGCCCTCGGCCTCTCTCAGTCATTAACCTCACGATCGGACCATCAGTAAAACAGGGAACTCAGCCCAAACAGTTTTCATATTTTTAAGAAATAAAGTGATAAACCAGATTTAAACAATAAACAAGTAAAACATGACTGAGGATACGCTTTCAAAACAAATAGAGTGAGGAAAAATAGTGAAAGTGCCCCTAAGGGTGTCAGCAGGTCGGCACAAGGCCCCAAGCATGGCATACAACCCAAACATATAATATAAATCTCTAGAACATGGAACATCATAAGAGTTCAAATCAAATACGCGACTTAACAGTCGTACGGGGCGGGCCAAGTCACAATCCCCAACGGTGCACAACTCCACGCTGGTCATCTAGCGTGTGCGTCACCTCAAAGTAACACAACGATGTGTAATCCGGGGTTTCAAACCCTCAGAACAGCATTTACAATCATTATTTACCTCGAACCGGCGAAATCTCTAGCTCGCAATGCCTTTGTCCCTCAAATTGGCCTCCACGCGCGTCGAATCTATCCAAAATTAGAACGAATGCATCATAATATGCTAAAAGAATAAAACCCAAGCGAAAACAATCAATATTGGGCACAAATCTCGAAATTACCAAAACCCGAGCCCCGAACCCACTTCTCGAAACTCAAAATGTTTTACATCAACGGGTTCCTTATCCTTCCACGAGTTCATACATACCAAAAGTTCTCAAATATGACCTCAAATGGTCTTTCAAATCCCAATTCAAAGTTCAAAATCCCAAGCCCTAGTTCTTCCATTTTTAGCTTAAGTTCCAAGAATTTCTAGGTTGATTTCACAATAGAATCACGTTTTAGGTTCAAAAATATTACCTCCAATCAATTCTCCTTGAATCCTTCTTTAATCACCCTCAAAAAGCTCTCAAAATGCTCAACTACGGAGGAAAAATGACTCAAAATTGCGGATGAAATAACTTATAAACTTTCTGCCTAGGTCTGACTTTCCTTCTACGCGATCGTGGCACAAGCCTCACGATTGCGAAGAGCAAATCTTCAAGACCCTAGCAGTACACTACGCGAACGCGACAAATACCATGTGAACGCGATGCTTCAGCTTACCATACCTATGTGAATGCGAGCCCTCTAGTGCGAACACAAAGAGAAATTCCTCTTGGACCCCATTTCTTATACGCGAACGTGGACAGCCCCATGCAAATGCGAAGCACCAGCTCCCAGTCTTCCGCGAACGCGAGGCCACCTATGCGAACGAGAAGGTCTAAATTCTGGCCTTCCAAATTCCTTCTACGCGATTGCAATATACCCCACGCGATTGCGAAGGCTTAAATGTCTGCAATACTTGAACAGTTTTTCTGCAACATTCCAACTCCAAAAATAGCCCGATTAACCACCCGAAACTCACTCGAGGCCCCTGGGACCTCAACCAAAAGCACCAACACATCCTAATACCTCGTTCAAACTTGTTTCAATCATCAAAACACCTCGAACAACACCAAATCCACTAATTCACATCGAATTCAAGCCTAAATTTTCTAAAAACTTCTGAAATATTCTTTTGATCAAAAACCCAACCAAACCACGTCCGAATGACCTAAAATTTTGCACACACATCCCAAATGACATAACGAAGCTACAGAAACTCTCAGAATTCCATTCCGACCTCTATATCAAAATCTCGCCTATCCATCGGAAAACGCCGAAATCTCACTTTCGCGAATTCAAGCCTAAACCTTCCACGGACTTCCAAAATACATTCCAATCACGCTCCTAAGTCCCAAATCACCTAACAGAGCTAACCAAATCATAAAAATTCCAATCCGAGATCATATACAAGCAAGTCAAATATTGGTCAAACCTTTCGAATTTCAAGTTTCAAACTGGGAACTGTTCTTCCAAATTCATTTAGATTTTCCTGAAAACCAAAACCAACGATTTAAATAAGTCATAATACATCAAACGGGGCTAGTCATGCCCAAGAACTGGCGAGCAAAGTGCAAAAGCTCAAAACGACCGATCGGGTCGTTACATCCTCTCCCACTTAAACATACGTTCGTCCTCGAACGTGCCCAGAGCTGTTCCAAAAGCCAACCAATCGCTGAATAACCTTACCATGCACATACCCAGGGGTGATCCCACATCACCCTATCTCACATAGGTTCGATAACACCTTGTAACTGAAACTACACAATCCCAATCCAGCCTATAAACCATAGAACCACATTTCCACTTCTGAAACCATCAATACGATCACAACCCCACATCTATACTCTGAATAGGACCGAACCAGCTGTAATAACCCATGCTTGCAACCTCAGGTGCAATTATATAATATACCACATAACTCAAGCAGATGTAGCGATAACTCCCATTCACAGCAGCTGCACACAACAACTGAATACCGGTAGAAAATCTTTTATCCACTAAAGTTTCATTCCAACACTTTCATATACTACCAATGAAAGGACATAACCATTTCTCAGATCAACCATTCTTGAAGCCCCTTCTCCTTTGACAAAGATCATAGCAATTTTTTTTAGCCGAACCTCGATATTATCCTTCCAACATGCTGAAATCGAATCCGTTCGTATTCATTAATGATCCCAACGATCTCCTTTGATCCAACACACTACTCTGGTGACATGACACATCAATACAGACTTAAGCCACAACTTGCATAATACACGCACCAATAAGCAACGGTCCGAACATACTCGAATCATGAAAATGACTCTAACGAAAGAGCTGCCCCTCAAGCTCACCAGTACCATCACAACACAAGGCTAAGAACCCATCTCTCATCATGAAAATAGAACACACGAATCTAACCCGCAAGGTCATAACTCCACATAGCTTCGCTGCAATGCGCGATCCTATCCAAACACTGCTCCACACGAAACTCCTCGAGTCACTATGCTCGAAATCGACAACCACGCACAATTTAATGTCTGGAGCCAAAGCAAATCATTACACCCACGGCAAAACAAATAACATACACCATGCAAACCCGAAAGGACATAACAGATACGCCATGCACCGAGCAACACCCAATCACTCTTCCCGCTCGACTTCCACTATGAAACTCCGATAGAACCGCACCATAGGTGCCTATAATCAACAGATCATAACGTCTCGCAACACACAAATGTAACTCCTAGATCTCCCCAGATTACCAATAAGCTCAATAACAACCGAATCAACACATCTCTCGCCTACAACAACTCAAAGTCAACAAGGTCGTCTCGATGCTGGACACATATCCATATAGGTCTACCAATGGACCACACATCAACTCTAGTTACCACAATAGATAAATAATCCTTCGAAGGTTCACAATGACTGAATTATAGCACATACTAACATCTGACTAACTTACCCACATTTTGCCATCCACAACCACGAGCTAACCTGCATATGAGAATTTCCAGTCTCCAAGTCCATAAAACACACAAAGTACCATATCTGATCCCAATTCCGCCACTCGCATATATAACTCACCTCTAGTACTCAATCATTCCACGAGAGATACTCTAAGATTCTTCTGTGTTGCCAAGCAAACTCGAATATCAGCAGCCGATCTGACAAGAAGTGCTGCAATACTATCGGAGTACCATCAACTTAATCACATTGCCTCTTTCTGAATCATATACCCTCGTCCAATCACCTCAATTAGCATTACCATTTCCTTAATCATCTAAAGATTATTTCTCAAATCATCTGAAGCTCATTTCTTCAATTTATCTGAACTGCCCGTGCTGCCTAAGAATTTATGACATTCCTTTCAAATCTGAACCGTGACCTTACACATGCCAATCTCACTCCTACACAACATACCGCATAAACCGTACCATTCTAGGATAACCACAAGAACCTTGTATCTCTTTCGAGTCACAAGCAACTATGTACTCAACCAACCAAGAACTTCCATTTTTCCCATCTAGAAGAAAATCACTATACATACCATGCTCCTCATGCCCATAGAAAATATACATTTCCAACCGAGGTCGAAACCATCAAGAACTCTCCGGGTTCCCCTTGCACAAACCAGACATGCCAGGACTGAATCCTTCTAACTCAATCGAGCTACGCGGATCACTAAAATCCAAGAGAATTGCCGAGAAACACTTGTAAAAACTCATAATCTCGCAAGCATCCAAAGAACTAATCGTATCCTTACCATACCAACTCGGCCTACTACCAAGCTATCCCATCTATTCGAATTTTCTTCTGATTTACCTTCAACTTGATACTCATTCTTGCTATAACATCACAACTCCTCAACCCAGACTTACCACACGGGACCCAAGCATAAAGCCACACCGTCTAAGGCTCATAAGCCGTTGAATACTTTCTCAGATATTCCCACGAGCACCACGATCAAAGTACTTTGCTCTGAAGAGACTTCCTGCGAATCTAAATCTGTTACCTTTACCTTATTGGTACGGATACATAGAATTTCATAATTTATAAAGATAATACCACAAGTCTCGACATCTTCCAATGAAAACTCAGTTTCTAACCACATATACAACTTTAAAATACCCAATTGTTATATGTAAAATCTTGAACACATTAGAACCATTCTTGAGAGTCATTCACTCTATTCAAACTGCAATTAGCCTGATCAAATGAACGAACCACCCATGCCTCAATAGCACTCCGACACCGCAGGGTGTAACCTCATCCTCGAATAACCAATCCACTTCCTGCTCTATGCACCGAGCATCCATTACCACAACAGCTCAAGACACTCTGAGATTCCCATACACCTATGAAGCATGACATAACCTCTGTCAAAAATCTTCCTTTACTCGAGACATCCTCGATCTCAGTCTCCGTAAGCCATAATTGATTCACCAGTGTGCCTCAAATTGGAACCAACATAGCACATAACCGTGCAATAAACAAATCAACAGCAAACTCCCTCACTTGGCTCAAAGCCATAGATCAAAACACACTCAATATCTCGTAACACATATACTCTATTGATGTCGTAATACCATAGTGAGATTAAACTCAAATCCTTTGTAAGCTTGCAAAAACACAGATCATCTAGTACTTTAACTCTTCTGCAAATCTCACATTCACTCTCACAACAGTTAGGCCCCCTCTCTTAAGCGACCCATTTAAATTACAACATATATCTTTCACTTGCAAATGGGATCTTTTAACAGACAGTATAAAGATCGGACAACTTCCGAACACTTCGCAGGAGATAACCCACCTGATTTGCCTCAAACTAACATTCCCGCATACCTTCCACCGTCGTAAACTTTACGCAGTCACTTAGTCTTCCTGAGTCTAAACTTATACCGCAACATGATATTTACTTCACTCCCAACTAGGAAACATGAAAAGATTCTTCACACGCCCACAACTCGGGCTATACCTCGAACCAAGATGGAATTCAAACACCCAATAGTTCTTCTATCCTCCAGCGGGCCTTTCTCGTCGCTTCTAAATCATATGGATACGTCTCGTAATACTAACATACTCATCACATAGCCATCCAGCCGTCGCTCCCACTAATAGGGACAATACCGAACATATAAGTTCAAAAACACTTGCTCACACAATCAACACCTCGGTGCTCAAGCCATAGGCAAAGATCCGGCCTCAAGTCCTCCATACTGGCCCAACATCAACTCACAGAGATCACATCTCGCCCCCCAATCGGGGACTCACAAGCCATCATTGCAAATCTAATACTGAGCGTTCATGCGCGCATACGAACGCGTGGAAGGAATTCAAAGAGTTACATTTCAAGCTGAATCAAGGACGCACAATAAGGATTCAAGAATGTGATGTTTTCCTAAAGGTTCTGCAGCCTCTCGAGAATAAATACAGACGTCTTCGTACCGATCTGCGAGACTTTACTAAACCTGCTCATGACTCGTGAGACCTATGTAACCTAGGCTCTGATACCAACTTGCCACGACCCTAAACCAGACCCGGTCGTGATGGCGCCTCTCATGAAGACAAGGCCAACCGACACAATTCCCTAATCAACCATTTTCTATGTAAAAGTGTTTTTTATACCATTTATAAACCATTAATCTCATAATGAACATTTAAAAGAAAAATACAGAATAATTACACAAGCCCGACATCGGGGTGTCACTAGTCATGAGCATCTACCAAGGTCTGAATACAACAAAAACAGTCAAGTGTACTAAGTATAGAAATGGAAATGAGATGAAGAACCAGTGCTGCGAACGTCGTGCAGCCACCTTGCTAACTCTGATGACTCAGATTCGAGCAATCAATACCCGCTACCGAGTTCTGAAATACCTGAATCTGCACACGAGGTGTAGGGAGTAATGTGAGTACTCCAACACAGTAAGTAATAAGAGTAAATAAAGACTGAGCAGTAGGAAACAATGAATCCACATTCATGATAACTCAATAAGCACACAAGCTGCTAATTCAGAATACGAGTCGATCGTCTTATTTAAAATCCAGCCTTTTGGTAAAAATCATTTAAACAGGTGAAAATGCTTTCCGACAGTTTCAGTAGGGGTTCAATACCATTTATAATAAAAGAGATGAAAACCATAATCAGCCCCTCGGGCAAAACATAGTTCGTAAACAGCCCCTCGGGCAAAAAACAGGAATCATAAACTCCTCATAACATGAAAATCTCAGTGGAAATAACAAAGCCAAATCCGTGATTAAATTCTGAACATCTCATAAACCCCAGCTTAAATCAAAGTTCTTTTAAAACATTTGTTCAACACTTTCGATAGAGGCTCAATATAAAGATGAGTGTAAACAGTCAATAATCAACATATTCGATAGAAACTCATTTTTAAAGAGGAGTGAAAAATCAATAAGTTCATAAACATGCCCCTCAGGCAAAGCATCACTCATATGCATGTATATATCTATCGCCCCTCGGACAAGCCTCTCAGTCACTCGTGACTCAACTCTTATTAATCAGCGCTCACACTTAGTACTCACACTCAATAGGTACCAAATAGTAACCGCTGCGGCACGCAGCCCGATCCATATATCGCTGCGGCGTGTAGCCCGATCCATATATCTCGTCGACGGCACTCACTGGGGATGTGCAGACTCCAAAGTATATATATATATATATATATATATATATATATATATATATATATATATATATATATATATATATATATATATATATATATATATATATATATATATATATATATATATATATATATATATATATATATATATATATATATATATATATATATATATATATATATATATATATATATATATATATATATATATATATATATATATATATATATATATATATATATATATATATATATATATATATATATATATATATATATATATATATATATATATATATATATATATATATATATATATATATATATATATATATATATATATATAAGTAAAACAGGGAACTCAGCCCAAACAGTTTTCATATTTTTAAGAAATAAAGTGACAAACCAGATTTAAACAATAAACAAGTAAAACATGACTAAGGATATGCTTTCAAAACAAATAGAGTGAGGAAAAATAGTGAAAGTGCCCCTAAGGGTCTCAGCAGGTCGGCACAAGGCCCCAAGCATGGCATACAGCCCAAACATATAATATCAATCTCTAGAACATGGAACATCATAAGAGTTCAAATCAAATACGCGACTTAACAGTCGTACGGGGAGGACCAAGTCACAATCCGCAACGGTGCACAACTCCACGCTGGTCATCTAGCGTGTGTGTCACCTCAAACTAACACAACGATGTGTAATCCGGGGTTTCAAACCCTCATAACAGCATTTACAATCATTACTTACCTCGAACCGGCGAAATCTCTAGCTCGCATGCCTTTGCCCCTCAAATTAGCCTCCACGCGTGTCAAATCTATCCAAAATCAGAACGAATGCATCACAATATGCTAAGAGAACAAAGCCCAAGTGAACACAATCAATATTGGGCACAAATCTCGAAATTACCAAAACTCAAGCCCCGGGCCCACTTCTCAAAACTCAGAAATTTTTACCTCAACGGGTTCCTTATCCTCCTAAGAGTTCATACATACCAAAAGTTCTCAAATCCGACCCTAAATGGTCTTTCAAATCCCAATTCAAAGTTCAAAATCTCAAGCCCTAGGTCTTCCATTTTTAGCTTAAGTTCCAAGAATTTCTAGGTTGATTTCACAATAGAATCACGTTTTAGGTTCAAATATCTTACCTCCAATCAATTCTCCTTGAATCCTTCTTTATTCACCCTCAAAAAGCTCTCAAAATGCTCAACTATGGAGGAAAAATGACTCAAAATTGCGGATGAAATAACTTATAAACTTTCTGCCCAGGTCTGACTTTCCTTCTACGCGATCGTGGCACAAGCCTCGCGATCGCGAAGAGCAAATCTTCAAGACCTTAGTAGTACACTACGCGAACGCGACAAATACCATGCGAACGCGATACTTCAGCTTACCATACCTATGCGAACGCGAGCCCTCTAGTGCGAACTCGAAGGGAAATTCCTCTTGGACCCTATTTCTTATATGCGAACGCGGACAGCCTCATGCGAACGCGAAGAACTAGCCCCCTGCCTTCCGCGAACGCAAGGCCACCTATGCAAACGCGAAGGTCTAAATTCTGGACTTCTAAATTCCTTCTACGCGATCGCGATATGCCCCACGCGATCGCGAAGGCTTAAATGTCTGCAACACCTGAATAGTTTTTCTGCAACATTCCAACTCCAAAAATAGCCCGATTGACCACCCGAAACTTACCCGAGACCCCCGGGACCTCAACCAAAAGTACTAACACATCCTAAAACCTCGTTCAAACTTGTTCCAATCATCAAAACACCTCGAACAACACCAAACCCACCAATTCACATCGAATTCAAGCCTAAATTTTCTAAAAACATCTAAAATACGTTTTTGATCAAAAACCCAACTAAACCACGTCCGAATGACCTGAAATTTTGCACACACATCTCAAATGATATAATAAAGCTACAGAAACTCTCGGAATTCCATTCCGACCTCTATATAAAAATATCACCTATCCACCGGAAAACGACAAAATCTCACTTTCGCCAATTCAAGCCTATACCTTCCACGGACTTCCAAAATGCATTCTGGTCACGCTCCTAAGTCCCAAATCACCTAACGGAGCTAACCAAATCATAAAAATTCTGATCCAAGATCATATACAAGCAAGTCAAATATTGGTCAAACCTTTCGAATTTCAAGCTTCAAAGTAGGAACTGTTCTTCCAAATTCATTCAGATTTTCCTGAAAACCAAAACCAACAATTTAAATAAGTCATAATACATCACACGGGGCTAGTCATGTCCAAGAAATGACGAGCAAAGTGCAAAAGCTCAAAACGACTGGTCGGGTCGTTACACTACTATTGTTGGGGACAAATCAAATAAGTTTGCTCCCAGAGCGGAGACATCAGTTCACATGCTATTATAGCACCCAAAAGGGGTATAGATTGTATAGTCTTACTCGCAGGCAATTTTTTTTTAGTAGAGATGTCCAGTTCAAAGAGGATGTTTTGTCTTTTAAGTATTTTTGCCAAACTCAGTTTCTAGGATGTGCCATTCCACTTCTTCAGATTATACAGAGGAGGATCTAGATTAGCCACCACCTGAGACAACAAAGCATGAAGTGTCTGCTCATGAACCTCCTATAGCAAATCTACATCCTCCTACCTAAGGCTGGCATGTGGGCCGGCCCCGAGACTAAGTGGGCTTCGTGGGTCGGTCCCAACTTAAATGGGCTTTGCGGGCCCGAGCTTCGCGGGCTATTTGTAGGAACCAGCTCGGGACTGGGACCACGAACTAATGGTCCCGGGCTAAGTAGGCCCAAGTGGGCCCAACAGATACTTACTTTTTTAAATTTTTTTTATAGAAGTTAGAGAAAAAAATGGTAATAAAAATATCTAAGGAAATTCCTTGTAAATTATATTATAGAATTGTGATCTAAATTTTTTTATTCAAATTTAAAGAGAAAAATATTGTAAAGAGATATTCAAAGCAATACATTATAATTTTATTATAGCATTAAAAAAATATGGCAATATATTTCTTAGTTTTCCTCTCCCCTATGGAATGAGCACAACAAGGTGCTAATACCACCATTGAGAAGAAAAAGAAACTAATCAAGATGTTCCAAAATACAAGTTACATACTCCATACGTTCCAATTTATGTGAACTTGTTTGACTTGGCACAAAGTTTAAGAAAAAATAAAGACTTTTAGAATTTGTGGTCCTAAACAAGTTAAAAAGGGGCCCAGAGTATTTGTGTGGTTATAAAAGCTTCTCATTAAGGGTAGAATCGTAAGTTTAAGCTAAATTGTTATCAAATTTAGAAAGGGGTCATTCTTTTTGGAACGAACCAAAAAGAAAATAGGTTCTCGTAAACTGGAACGGAGTTCATACAAGTTACATGGTATCTCTTACAAATTTCATAAATCCTTCAAGGTCCGGAGGAATTTTCGTTGGTGGTGGCAGAAAAGAAGCTTGGTCATCACCGCTTCTGGGCGAAACAGCATCCTCCGCAAGTTCAATTAGCATTTCTTCATAAGCTTCGTCTACCTTTGGTTGTGATTCAGCAAATCCAAAATTTATTCTTTTCGAACGGATCTAGTCTCGGAAAAGTACTGATTTTTCCAAGCTCTCCCTCATAGACGCTCTATAATCATCGATTTGAAGTCTTGCTTGATTGAAAGTGCTCTCTGATGCCACTGTTGAAGCTTGAATAGTTAAAATGTCTTGGGCCATCCTTGAAAGAATCGGAAAGCATTTTTCTTTGTCCTTCCGCCATTCCAAAATACTAAAGGAGCCGCCGGGATTCACTTCCTCAATTCCCCACACTCTGAAAAATGATCAAACAAATTTGCAAGTTCTGCAATATAAACTAAACAGTTAGAAATAGTGTGATAATATTGCCCAGAAAATTTATTTGTAGCAATATGAAATTTTTCTAAAAAATCTACAAGCATTTTAACATTAGTTCAATCCGCATTTGTAAGGTGTTAACCATCATCACTTACATGAGCATTAAACGTTGAGTTTATGGAGTTTCTATATTCATATGCAACAACTAAACTTTCATACATGTAATTCCATCTAGTTGGACGAGGTTTAGGAACCTTTCTTTCTCTTAGGCCAAATTCATCGCATCTTTTAAAATATTCTAAGTCTACTTCTACGGTTTGAATAAAAAAGCAGTTAAGCCATTTTAACCTTTTGAATTTCAACATTTAAAATTCCCATACTATCACCCATAATTAAATGGTAAATATGACAAATACATCTAACATGAAAAATGTTACTAAATACAGGACTTAGTGTAGTGGTAAGGAAGACTATAACATTTATGTTACTAGTAGCATTATCCATTGAAACTGATATTATTTTATCACTAATGCAAAAATATCTACAAATATCAGTAACTGTGCTAGAAATAAATTGTCTTGTGCGACGTGAGTTAATTATTCTATAAGCAATAATGCACTTTTGCATTATCCAATCCTCATCAATCCAATGACTGGTAACAGTAAGGTAATCATAGTCATTACCACTTCTACCAATATTAGTTGTAATAGCAACACGACAATTTATATGAGTAAATAAATAGCGCAAATATTGTTCATATTCAAGTTTATATTTATAATATCGCTCTTTACGGTTGTGTGAGGAAAACCTTTATAAGTAGGATTAAAAGTTTTTCTAATATAATGCACAAAGTGAGGGTTAGAAGGAAAACTATATGGTAAACACATAACAATAACCATTTTTGCCAATTCTTCCAAATCTTTTTTAAAAATACCACCGGTAACAGTGTTAATTTCCGACTAAAATTGATTTGATCTGGTACTAAGGTCAGCCTGAATAGGGACATTTGTCCCTCGGCCAAAGCTTTCATACGAAGATATCTAACTTTATCTTGAGGTTGTAGCAATATGTGTCTAGTCAAACTTCTCGTCCCTCCCCCCTCCCCCGGACCTCCAACATATTTAAAAGCTAACTCCTTGCCACAAGTTTTACACTTAGCTCTATTTTTTTCTCTTAGTTGAGTGAAAAATGGTCAAACTATAGATGTTTCTGTCCGTTTAAAAGGTTGCCTAGAAAAAGTAGGGGCAGTAACAGGAGGGTCAGACGGGCATCATTTTGATTATTATTAGTTGGGTTAACTTCAGGAGCAGGACTAGTGGGTGTATCGTCATCCGGTTGCGTTTCATCACAATCTATTTCTTCATCATCATATTCATCAATAGTTGGATTACCACAAAGAGCATTCATATATTCATGGTTTAATTGTTCACCGGGTGCAATATTATGGCAAAATTGACTCTCGGTAAATTGTAATAAATTATTATCGCTATCAAGAATAGCATGTGTAGGACGGGTAACATGTTTGGGTCGGGGAGCCGGGGGAAGTGGAAGAGGAACAGATTGGCCACTAGATTCACTACTATTGAATTTTTTCTTATTTTTACTAAATATTTTTTAAGAAATAATTCATCTTAACTAATCAAGCAATACAAAGTAAATAAAACAAATAAAACTATAATATTAAAACTTAAGAGTTGGAACGAGTTTACCGAATTGATGAAAAACTTGTTGAAAATTAATTATCGTTGAAGACTTGAAGACTTCAATTCACCAACATCACAATTTTTCACAAATTGTAACAATAAAGTAAGCAATTATAGAAGAAAATTAGAGAGAGATTGATGATTTTGTGAGAAAAATGAAAGAATGAGGGGGTATTTAAAGTTGAAAATAGGGAAAAAGTGTAATTATAAAAATTTTGGAGTTAAAACAAAGTTGGGGGGAGGGGGGGTTAAATGGCTATTTTGTAAATAGCCAACGGCTATTTTGGCAGAGGAAAGGACTAGATTTTAAATGCCCAAACGGGCAATTTTTTTTTTAAAATTATGGTCGTTAGGACCGTTTAAGCCCGCTAGGATCGGTCCGGTCCCGGTCTCGCGGGCGTCAAGCTAAGGGTCCCACTTGCCAGGCCCACCTCCCCCGGTCCCGGTCTTACACGGTTCAGCCTGTTTAGGCCCACTACCCACATGGGTTGCGGTCTTGGACTGGTCCACTTGCTAGTCTCACTCCTACCATAGGGACCCCTCTCACACCTGATCCAAACCCTGAAGATCATGCAACAGGTGTTCCACTTGGATCAGTTGATCCTCCGCAAGCTGTTGGCTCTCCACCAGCCCTCAGAATGTCGAGTAGAACTTCTAAACCATCAGGTTGGTTGTATGCTTATGTTCATGGCCCTTTACCAGGGTCTTCAACTGCTGCCTGTATGTACCCACTATCTAATTACACGTCATATGCTTCCTTATCAGCTTCATATATTGCCTCACTTTGCAACTATTTAGTTGTAAAAGAGGTTGAATCCTATTCAGAAGCTATGCAATATGAAGAGTGGTTGGCAGCTATGAACGTGGAGTTTCAATCTCTTACAGATAACAAGACTTAGACTTTGGTTGACTTACCACCTAGAAAGAGGCTAATCGGTTGTAAGTGAGTATTTAAGGTGAAGTACAATGCCAAAGGGAAAGTGGAGAGATATAAGGCAAGGCTAAAGGCTATACTCAATAAGAAGGTTTAGATTCTCAAGAGTCCTTCTCTCCGGTAGTGAAAATGGTGACTGTGAGAGCTATTCTTGCTACGGCAGCCATGCATGGTTGGAAACTACACCAAATGGACATGTTTAATGCATTTTTACAAGGAGACTTGGTCGAAGATGTGTACATGGTACAACCTCCTGGTTTCACTAGCGAGGGGGAGCAATCAAAAGTGTGTAAGCTGCAAAAGTCCCTTTTATGGACTAAAGCAAGCTTCACGGCAATGGAACCTCAAGCTCTCAGAGGCACTTTTGGCTTCAGGTTTTTCTTAGAGCCACCATAACTATTCCCTTTTTATCAGGAAAGTCGATGGCCATTCTGTGATACTCTTGGTATATGTCGATGATCTCCTGATCATAGGCTCTTCACCAACCCTCGTTCAGGAGACTAAGTCCCTTCTCAGCCATTATTTCTAGATCAAAGACCTGGGAAGATGGAGTACTTCCTTGGTCTTGAAATAGCTAGAAGCAAATATGGCATTTCAGTATGTCAAAGGAAGTTCACATTGGACTTAATAACAGAGCTTGGTCTAGCAGGTTCAAAACCTGCAAGCACACCATAGAAGTCAATCACAGGTTAACTAGTGTAGATTTTGATAAAGAATATGCACAATGAGTACATGTAGATGATACTTTGGATAATCCTTCCGACTATCAAAAGTTAGTGGAAAAACTACTGTATATTACCATGAGCAGACCTGACATAGCATTGTAGTACAAAATCTGAGCCAATTCATGCACCAGCCAAGCATTCCCATATGGAGGCAGTCTTAAGGGTAGTCAGGTATCTAAAGAATAAACCAGGCATGGGAATCTTGTTGTCTTCTAGAATCTGAGAGGAATTGAAAGTGTACTGTGATGCAGACTGGGCCGCTTACCCCATGATAAGAAAATTAGTGAGTGGCTTTATAGTGAAGTTAGGAGATTTTTTGATTTCATGAAAATCAAAAAAACAAAACACCATCTCCAGAAGCTCATCAGAAGTAGAGTAGAAGTGCATGGACAATAGAAGTAGTACGACTAGTTGGACTGTTTGGAGAGTTGAACTTAAAGCTGCAGTTACCAGTCAAGTTGTTCTGTGATAGCAGAGTTGCACTTCAAATTGCAGCAAACCCAATCTACCATGAAAGGACTAAGTATATAGAAATAGATTTTCATTTCATCTGGGGAAAAAAATACAAGAAGGCACAATTGAAACCTCTCATGTAAGCACAAATTTGCAGCTAACAGACATACTAACAAAATGACTTGGTCACACATAACATGAATTTTTATTGTCTAAGCTAGGAGTTTTCAATTTGTTCACACTACACAGCTTAAGGGGGAGTGTTGAAGGAAGCTGATGTATAAAGATTAATAGTTAGTGCTTAGGCTGATTAGTTAATAGTTAGTTTAGTTGTTAGTCGCAGACGGCTGTTTGTAATTAATAGCTTAGATGTTGACAGTTGTATAAGAGTATATATACACACATGTAAAGTCACACAGATTATATCGGAGAAGACATTTTTTCATTTCTATTCACTTTGGTCTTTCTCTCTCAAACAGTTCCCCTTATACATCTCCAAATACTACCATTGTAGCATCTCTGAAGCCCCATTAATGTGGATTGCTGAAGCTCTTAACAGGATCCCATTAGATTAATTGGGGTTACAGTTTTGTTTGACATGAAAATTATCTATTTGAAGGAATAATTTGGTTCTTCAAGGGTATAAAAAGTTCAACACATCACACATATTTTTCACCTATTGAAATTGTGAATCTTTTTTCAGTCGATCAACATTTCACTTTGGAATTCGTGATTTATAATAACAACATAGATTAGTTACAATAATATGTATAGAATAAAAATGATGAAACTGGATTCTTATGTCTATTATTCCTATTGGAAGAACTTGAATATTTCTTAATCAAAATAAACTCTGAAAATCTTACTTTTAAAACTAGTACCAAGCATGGAACTCGAATGTGAGAAATTCTACTAATTGTCATGAAACAATCGATAGCTAATGCTACTCTATAGCGCCTTAAACTATATTATTTCAAAGTCTTATAATTTTGCAAGAGATGGTACAAAGGGAAGTGGCATAAATTGGGTACAACTAAAAAATGTGATGCATAGGTAAAAGGTAGTAGTACAATTCATAAAATAAAAATAAATAAAAAAGGAATCAAAGGCTAGGGATGTGTCAATGGATATTTAAAAATTGACTAAATCAATCGAACCTTACCGTACCGAATGAATTTTTAGGTTTCTCTTAATAAAACCGTAGGTTCTTACATAAATCTATAACCGTACTAATAATTAGGGTAGGTTTTTTATTTTACGAATATAAACCGAAAAAATATTGAACCATACCGAATAAATTTACATGTGAAAAAATTATATATTAAGTTAAAAAATAATAAAGCATTACATTTTTTCGTGGTCCTTGGAATTATGAAAATAGTTACAAGACAAAAGTAAATAAACTCAAAATTCTAGTTCCCAAACCTATTATGCTACTCCTATTAAAATTAAATTATTTCCGGCGTATTCACTAGCAAAGAACAAGGTATTATAGCGGTTATGAGTAGCAAACTACAATGTATCGAATATAGTTTCCTTTGTATGTTTTAGATTTACTTTTTTGAATATTTAAGCTACTATAAAATTTGTTCTCGAGTCTCAACCTGGTTAATATCTTTCCACTCGTGTAATTTATATTTTCTTTGTATTTTTTTTAATTTCTTTTACGTTGCTGTAGAATAGTTGATGGATTTATACTCTGGTCATCTTTCATATTTTTTTAATTCATCACCCTTTAAACTGTAAAAATGTCTAAAGAGTTTTATTAAATCCTATAAAAATATATATGTTATTGTATGCTACTTATACTTGTGACTTTTACGTGACATTTAAAAAAATGCTGGAAATTAATCGAACCATATCAATACCGAAGAGAAACCGACATGATTGGGACGGTTTCGAAAAGTCTAATTTTGATTATACATAATAGTGTATACTGTAAAAATCAGAGGGTCTGATTTCATGGTCATTGTGGCGCTTCACAAACACGTCTCTAAAGGCTCGAGGCAAGGGTCGAGGTTCAACCCCGAAGGGTTCTCAACGTTCGACCGCGGGGCAATACAAATCGGCAGTTATGATGGAAAAGCGGGAAGTTTCCAAGGCACGTGATTAAGGCTGACCCAGTCTATTAGCCTAGCACAAGCTCGTACCATGGCATAAATGGTTGTACCAGCCATATATCTTTGTAATAAATGCATTTGTACTATGTTGGGATTCCCCTCATATATAAAGGGGACTCTTGTCATTTATAGAGGGATGACACAAGATACAATATTCAATATAAGAACAAGAACATTCTCTGCTCTCTAACTCAAACACATTCTCCCTTGATTCTATTACTTACATTTATTGCTAATATTTATTGTATTTCATTAATTGTTCTTCATTTATTACTCATTATTGATCTTAAAGAGCCTTCATAAAAGCTCTTAAAACTATTAGTCCTTCATCGGCTGTCCACAGCTTAGTAACTGATGCATTACATTAGGGGTTCGAAATGGAAATAACTCGAATTTCAGTACCGGGTCTCAAAATTCCCAATTGACATCCTAAGCTTTTCTCACTTCTCCATTTTTATTTCAATTTCTAAAACCCTAAACCCAAGTTCAGAACCTACCCCTCACTTCGATGGCGCTGTACGCTCTCCGTCTCCGGCGAGCTCTCTCTCTTTCCTCTTCCATTTTCACTCAAACATTCCATCAACCAAATCCTCTTTCTTCAATTCCTCCGTCACTCTCCCAAAACAATTCGTCTACTAAGCTTCTTCCATTTCCGTACCAATCGTCGAGGCTATTTAGGTCATCTACAATTTCACAGTCCTCAAGGTTTGACCGGAACCGGAACCCCGCTGATGAAGAAATTGGTCCGGATACGATCCTCTTCGAAGGATGTGATTATGAACATTGGCTTATTACAATCGATTTTCCTAAAGATACTCAACTCACCAGGGAAGAGATGATTGAGACTTATGTGCAGACTGCTGCTAAAGTCTTTGGAAGGTCAGCAAATTTCTATTATTGTGTATTTTATATGTTACTATTTTCGGAAGTTGTGGCTTCTGTTTGGTCAAATTTAATTTTAGGCTCTGTATTTACAGGCTTGATATATATCCGTTAAGTAGGTGCAATTATTTGATGTTGTAGGTACAAGATGATTCGATAAGCTTGAAAGCTATTGAGTTAAATAAGATTGTTGTCATATCTTCTGGCTGAACACTTTTAATTTCTGCCGGATATTAATATATTCATTGAAGAGCTTTAATTATTGAATGATGTAGTTATAAGATCTTTGGTGAGCCGAGCTTGCTGTTTAGATAGCTCAAGTTGGCTTCAAAGTAGAAAGATATGTATTTGAATTAATAATGATGATCACTTCCCTCTGATACTTTGTTGGTGTTGGTTATGATGTCAGTTGTTAATATGCAGTCAATAAGAAAGCCGAAGAAGTATTACCCGAAAACATATATTGAATGCAATCTATACTGGAACTTGGAAGCTTTGAGTTATCAACTTACCATGGATAAGGGTCCTATCAGATAGCTCTAAGTTAGTTGGTATATAATTGATTCTGCTGCAGTCTTTTGATTGTTCCTATTATTGCCTGCATAGTAGTCTTAGCATTATTGTGTTTGGAAGATGTTTTGTTCTCTTGTATATCACTAATTGGTGTGATTTGTGACACCTATTAATAGAATAAATTATCTCTTGTTTTTTCCAACTTAATTGCCTTTAAGTAAATATTTGGTTGAATGTGATATCGAATCAGGTGGAACTTCCTATCATTGACCTAAGACTTTGTTGCTTTTTGGCTTCGTATTGTTTAAATAATGCAGTGTGGAAGAGGCTAAGAAAAAGATATATGCCTTGAGCACAACAACTTACAATGGTTTTCAGGTCTTGTGTTCAGAGGAAACATCAAAGAAGTTTGAAGGTCAGTGTATATTATGTTGTATCTTTCCTTCTGAGCAACGATAAATTTATTTTTGGTTTTAATATAGAGATTCTGTCTGCAATCAGGCCTGCCAGGTGTTGTGTTTGTACTCCCTGATTCCTATATTGATCCAGTAAACAAGGAATATGGAGGTTTGAATGTTATTTTTTATTAGCATTTCAAAATCATGATTATGCTTTATAAGTATTATCTTGAATTTTATTGTGGTTTCCCTTGTGGGTTTGCTTCTGTCGTGCTATTAAAATCAGGTGACAAATATATCAATGGGGAAATAATCGAGAGACCTCCTCCTCCACAGTTTCAAAGACCATCACGGCCTACTAACAGGCCTCGAAGAGGCCCACAGTTTCAACAAGGCAATTATGGCCCACCGCAGAGTCCACCTCAGCAGAACTTTGGGCCACCGCAAGGTGCACCAGCCCAGCAGAACTATGGTGCAGCACAAGGTCCTCCGCCCCAGCAGAACTATGGTGCAGCACAAGGTCCTCCTCCCCAACAGAACTATGGCCAACCAAGATATCCTCCACCCCAGCAGAACTATGGTTCGCAACAGTATCCTCCGCCACCTCAACAGATTTACAGCGCACCACAGAGTCCTCCACAGCAAAACTATGGGCGGCCACAAAATCCACTGCCTCAGCAGAGTTACAGTGCACCTCAGAATGTTCCTTCTCAATGGAATCATGGCCCTCAGCAAAGCTTTTCACCTCAACAGAATTATGGGCCTCAAGGAGCTGGGGATCCTAGGCATCAAACACCTCTAGGTAACAGCCCAGGTGGATGGGATAATTCCCAGGGTGGCAGACAAGATTCAAGACCTCAATATCAGGTTAATTACAATCAAGGAGAGCAAGGAAATTATTCTCCTCAAAGAGACCAGAGAGGTTATGCACCTCCAGAGGAAAGAGGCTTCAGAGGAGATAATCAACATTATGCCCCTCCAGAACAAAGAGGGTTCAGAGGAGATAATCAACGTTAAATGAGTATTTAGTTGATGTTTGTCCTTCTGTTTAATGTTCTCCCAAGGATGGTCAAGTAGCATCATACAGGAAAACCAGTTATGCACTGTTTAATGTGGCTTGACATTATGCACTGTTTAATGTGGCTTGACATTATGCACAGCACTTTGCTCTTTCCGTTAGTACATCATATGTTAAGTGACTAATGGCTGTCAGTTGCTAATTGATGATGTGGTTATCAGTCACTTTAGGCATTGATTTGCGTGTTTGCTTTTCTTGGATAGTTTCTTTAGGTAAAGAATTGGGATGAAAGAAAATTGAAGGAATGGAACTTTTATCTATGCGTGTCATGATTGTTTTTAGAAGTTGTTGTTTCCCTCTTTAGTATATGGCATCGTACTTTTCTCATGGGATTAGATCAATCTTAACTGGCCTGCATAGCAAATGCTTCCTAATTTTGTCATTCAGGAGACTGCACATCAAGTGTTCTTCCCATGCTATAACTTGGCTCTAAATGCAGTCGAAGTACTGGAAATTTTGATGATAGAACAACACAAATTCTTGATAGGCTGGAGGTACCAAAGCAGCTTCCCCCATAGTGCCTGGCACTGTACCTCGTGGGCCATGCTCTTCGGCAAAGAAGCCTCTAATCCCCTTTGGGCAAGGCAATACCAACGGTAAGGCCATTGTATGGAGCCAGCAACTGATTGATTCACAATAGCCTTATAATTTTCATAAATATCAATTTGAATGGCAAACAGATTGAGAACAGCCACTAGTTAGCCGTAGAGAACCATTGGCAAGAACCTGTACTTCTTAATTTTGCATTAGATATTAGCAGGAATTCAGGTAGAACGTCAAAAAATGTTTAGCTTCAAAGTCTAAATATTAGTGTAGGAGGATCCTAGTTTTGTACTCTTGGGGATCGTTTGGTTGGGATCAAGTTATCTTGGGATTATAATACGTGGACTAATTTGCAACAATTTAGGCTGCCCAAAATAAATCTTTAACTTAGAGATTGGTGGCTCATGGAAAATTGCTTACAAGAGATAGACTGGCCAAGTGGGGCATCACCAAAGATATTGTATGTTTTTTGTGTGATATTGAGAATGAAACCATAGCTCACATGTTCTTTCATTGCAAATACTCTGTTGCAATTTGGGAAAGATTGTTACATTGGTAGAGGATAGATACGAAAGCTGACAGATGGCCTGGAGAGTAGGTTTGGGCTGAAAAGCATGCTACAGGGAAAGGGGCGGAAGCAGAAGTATATAGAATCAGCGTGGCATGCTGCACTTACTTCATCTGGCAAGAGAGCAACAACAAGATATTTTAAAATAGCAAAAGAACAGAAGACCAACTAGTGAAGTTGGTTGCCCAGGAGATCCATGGTAGAGGTAGCTGTAAAGTAAAAGTGGCAGGGTGCCTGAGGAGAATGAATTACTATCCATAGCTTTGATTCCTTCTTCTCCAACCAGGAGCAGTTTAGGTGGCTGTAGATCTCGGGACAGTAGTGATTTTTGGTTTTGTTCTTACGAAAGGTTTGTTGTTTCGCAAACTCTTAGGGGTTATTTGTTTTGTATAGAAATATTTTCCCTGGTAATGAAAATTTTAATTACCAAAAAAAAAAAATATAATATGTGGACTAAATAGTGATTGAATTATTTAGTAGATATATTTTTATAAGTAAATATTTGGTTCATTGGACTAAAAATGAGATATAAGGGGATAATATGAAATATGTGCTTGCTATAGACACTTGATAAGTTGGAATAAACCTTTGTTTTCAATTTCAACCTTTGAATTTTTAAGGACTTTGAGGGTAAAGCCTTGGAAAAGTGTATCTTCTTCGTAGGTGAAGACATCCGTAAGTAAAACGAAAATTTAATACTATCAATGTTTTTTATTTCTTTTTTCTTTTTTCTTTTGGCACTAATGATAATAACATTGTGTCTGTAGACAATAATTTTGCGTCGAAAAAATAAAATCAAGACCGAAAATATCGCAACAATAATAGTATTTTATTTTGAATATTTGAGTGTACAATCTCTATGAATCCTCTGATTCTTCTTTTCAATAGTAAATAAATCAAGGGCCTTTGAGCTTGATCTTGAATCTATGTTTGTTGCTACGAACGATGATCTTGTTCTTGAGTTTGAGCTTGATTGCTTGAACTTGACCTTGATTTGTTCTTCGTTCTTGAACTTGCACTTGATTTCTTGAACTTGAACTTGAAGCTTAAAACTTGTGGAGGAATTTGCAGCGTTTGATCCACGAGCTCTTTCTTGCTTCTTGTTGCAACTTCTGGTGTCTTTTCTGAGTTATGAAGAACCCTATTTATAGTTGTGGAAGGGAAGAGTTGTGATAAGAACAAACTCTTTCCGACCAATCAAATTGAAGTATGACATGGCTGCATTTGATTGGCCAGAACATGTCACTAGCACACGTGGCGCGATTTCATTAGCCTTTTAGCGTGACTGGACATGCCTTGTCATTTTGACACGTGGCATGGTCCTATTGGCTCTTCCGCTTGACTTGGCGCGCCACGTCATTTGACACGTGGCACCAAACTG
Organism: Nicotiana sylvestris; assembly: GCF_000393655.2. Classification (NCBI taxonomy): domain Eukaryota; kingdom Viridiplantae; phylum Streptophyta; class Magnoliopsida; order Solanales; family Solanaceae; genus Nicotiana; species Nicotiana sylvestris. Next base: position 210,208,609 of record NC_091059.1, read on the forward strand.
GGCCTCTAGGAAGATGACATCTTGGGCTTAATGAAGTGGGCTCATCACTTTAGCCCAATTAAATGGGCTAGCCCAATGGATTAAGACTTATTTATTTAATCCATATATATTGAACTTAGGCTCCGTATAGTTTTGGTGTGTAACGTTGTGGTTGTTCCCTCTCCTTTAAGTCGAGTGACTTCGTACCTATCCTTACCGAGAAAAACGAGTTCCAGAGGCATCTTCCATTCATATCGATTTGGGTTTTTCCGCACCATATTTTGATCTGCCTCTTCTTCGATCCGGAATTCCCAGCAAATCCTTGACTCCTCGAATACAATGGAATTTCACACCTGGCGAATCTTTCACTCTACCTCCTCTTATTAAGACCATAGAATGTTCCTGCAAATTATGACCTTCGCCTGGAATGTGAGCAAATATATCATGTCGATTGCTCAACCGTACTTTGGCTATCTTACGTGGAGCTGAATTAGGTTTTTTCCAATTATATTAGCCCATATATTTACTTGGACTAGTACATTTAAAATATAATCCAAGTTATTTATTGGATTCAAATCCAATAAATTTTACATGTTTACAGTGTCATCCACTATAAACAATAGTTCTATAGCATCCACTTATGATCTCCAAATTATTTAGCTCTTTTATACAATAAGGCCTAGTAACAATTATTACTAGAAACTATTAAATTAAACATAGTACTACATATCATGGTCAATAATTACTAAGGTGGTGGCTCGTTGGCTTTCTATTCCACCACGTAAAAGAGTACAAAAAATTAAAAAAATAAAAACAAAAATGATGACAGCCACCTTCCTCTATCCAAGTATAATAGAAAATCCAATTTTAGTGGTGGGTGGCACCCATGAAAACAGGTTCAACTCCACTATCTTCTGCCTGCCTTACTATTTACCTCTCAATTTATGGAAGACGAACATTCTTAATTCCTTTGGTATCTATATACTACAAATAAAAATAATCTTATTATTTTGTAATATACTAGCATCACAACCACAACTATATATCAACTTGAAGTGCAACATTATCTGTACACAATAGGGAGAGTTGGTAGACTTCTATAAAACAACCTGTGTCCTTAGCTGTTTTGATGAAATTTTAATGCTCTGCTTAATGGTCTATTCTTTGCTCAAAAATTTTCTTTATGGAAATCAAACTTGGTAGATGTCTTGTGTGAAAAATCCAAGGCGTGTTGTCTTAGTTCTTTGGTCAGTGCTGGTGCCCCACAATAGAAGACCCCTGCAAATTGTCAAAAAAGGGAAAAAACGAGTAATTAGCCATCGACAATTGATGTCTTGACAGGAACTTGAAAGTGACCTAAGTGCCAATTGCTTTCACAATGAAATACTAGATCAATTGAACATGCTTTTCAACTTTAATAACGACTTAGATACCAAAAGTCTAAAGGTTTTTTTAACACGTAGAAGTTGATATTTTTGTGGGAGATATATCTATCTCAATAAGCATAACAGCTCATGGATCACTAACGGCTAAATTTGAAAGAAATTCGTTATGAAATTTGCACTAAGCTGCTTTTAAGGGAACTAAGCTCCCGCTATACGCGGAATACGGAGAAAGACCAGACCACAACGGTCTATTGTATACAGTTTTACCCTGCATTTCTACAAGAGGATATTTCCACGGCTCGAACCCGTGACCTCCCGGTCATATGGAGATAACTTTTCCAAGTTACGCCAAAGCTCTCATAGAAAACAAAGCATAAAAAATTGAGATCAAAAGAAAAAGATAAAAAACTTACCAACTTTAGCCTCAGGGTGGTTGAGAGCAATGCGTTTGTAGACATTACGCCAATTAGGTTTAGCAAAATGTGACTTAACTCTGGTGCCAGAGACAATGTCAACACCATTTTTGGCATGGTGAAGAGACTGAAGCATAGTAATAAGAGCAGAACGAGCATCACCTTCTTCATAAACACTAGTACAATAATTATGCATTTCAATTACTCCCTTATGGTCCATTTCAGCAGCTTCATTCATTATACCTTTGAACCAATCAAATGAACCTTGTTCTCTAGTAACCCAATAGAAATATGCTCTCCTTGTATTGAAATTATTTCCTCCACTTGCTGAACCTGATTTATTACCCTTATTTTTTGCAATATTGGGGCTAGAATTTGGTGCCATATTATTATTGTGTCCATCTTCCAAGGAATTTTCTTCTTCGTCCATTGCCTTCATGTTGTTGACAATGTCTTTAACAATACTGATCATTGGTGTAGCTCCAATTCCAAGACCTACCAACAAAACCACCTCATATTTCTTGTAGTCTTGTGCTGGTGCTCCATATGGTCCATCTATTAACACCCTTGGGAAACTGCAATCATCACACATTGGAAATTTTCCATTAGCCATGCTCTATAATTACTAGGCGTTTGGACATAAGAATAGTAAAATTTCGAGGGGAAAAAAAATCATGTTGAAAATAGTATTTGGAAAATTGCAGTTGTTTGGACATAAATACAAGTTGGGGTTGTTCTTGAATTTTTGTAAGTGACTTTGGAGTGAAAAAATAGCTTTTTCGTGTTTTTGAATTCCTAAAATTTCCAAAATTCAACTTCAAGTTGGATTTAAAATATTCATGGTCAAACACTGATTTCGAAAAAAAGAAAAAAAAATTTACTTAAAAGTTTAACCTCTTAGCGAACACTGTCTATGAATTTTTACACTATTAAATTACTTAAAATATAGTTACAAGTAACCTGCTATAGCATGTAAAATTGCTACAAAAATTATTTACGTTGCTAGTAGATATATATCAAGTCCATTCACTCTATAATATCTTGCCAGTAAAGATTCCATTTCCATAAATATCAACCAATAGTTGATACTATTTGTTTTATCCGTCCTTGTTCCCATCCCAATAATTTTACAAAACAACAAGCCTGCAGTAGTTTAAGGTATGGTCCATCCAAATCTTGTACAGATTCGTTAGGATAAAAAAAGATCATAAGTTTGTTATATGTACCAACCAGTCCAGATTGTGACCTAGTATCCATTACAAATCACGACCATCATAAGTTTTTAAATAATGGAAAATTGCAATTACATTCGCAGTAATAAATTATTAAATTATTGAAAAAGTTGGTAGTATTAAAATAGTATCTCCCGGATATTAAGGTGGGGTTTTTAAAAAAAAAATTAATTCTGCATTTTGACGTGATTATAGAATGGAAATAGACTTACTTAGGATTATTCTCTCCTTGCAAGTAGTCAGCTCTGAGGAGTCCACTTTTTCCATTAGGTGGTGGCTGGCAAACCTACCAAAGACCAAATATACTATAATTAATTCATTAAGATCAATGATAACATTAACACAATGAAATTAACATGTACTTTTGGATAAAAACGACAAAAGCAAAAGTATAAGGGGCGGCTTTTAAAGCTGTCATCCAAAGTGGAATATCACACACTACTATTTTGATGCATATCCCCAAAACAATGTTGCATATAATGAGGACATCATCGCCTAGGTATAGAGCTAGCTAGATTGTTACTACAAAATTCAGAAAATCTCAAGTATTGAGGTTGGTTATAAGCAATTATGCTCCCTCCGTCCAAGTTTATAGGTCTATTATTGATTTGACACCCCCTTAAAAGAAATAATAAATCATTTATATCACCATATTTACTATATATTGGAAAATAAATTCGAAATAAGTGGTACACCCTCTGGTCCACTTTAAGTAATTTTTTAATTTTTTTTTCTTTGTAATCCACAATATTTTAATTTTTCAAATATCAAGAAAGAATTAACTTTTTTTTTTCCAAAGTTACCTTGGAGTAAAGAGTCTGAAGTATTTTGTTGTATTTTCAATGAATAAATTAAGGTTAATATGATTAATTATATTATTAATTAATGCTAAAAAGTGAATTACTTAATAGGTAAAAACAACCAAATGATATGGACATTTTCCAAATTGAAAGGGTACTTAATAAGGAGGGTAAAATGATAAATTATCACGAGATTTTCCAAATTGAACTCAAATATTTATTTTTAGTATAATGAATAAATAAACTACTACAAATTACCTCGGAGAAAACAGTTTTAAGTTGTCTGGTCCAATCACCAAGAGTTCGAATATGGACACTGAGATAGTCATCTCCTGGGGCCGAAGTAATTGAAAATGGATGCCTGAAATCGATAATAATGTAATTAAAGTCAGCAAATACAGCGTAGAGAGACGTAGTAATTAACAGTGACCCTTGTGACTTAATAATAATGGGTAATATCTATTTAATTTAAAAAGCTTCACCTACCACTCAAATGGAGAAACTGCAGCACAGTTGACAAACATGTATTGCCCACTTTTGTATTTGTAGCCCTGTGGTTTTGACATGTGAAGTGCCAACACATTTCCTGGATATACTGCCACCTACATTTTCCACACACCCATCAATTCAATTTTACATTCATGACTATATGGATAATTGCACTTTTAGTCCCTAGATTATTGGTAATTTTTAATTTTGGTCCTCGTAATATTTCACTGAGCATGTATAATGCATGTGTAGTTAAATGGTTTAGCTGTAGTTCTCATTCTAGAGATTCATTTTACATTAAATATGCTTAGGCAAATATAACAAGGACTAAAATTAAATATTGTCAATAACTAAAGGACTAAAATGCAAATTCCCATTGAAATCATTACGGGCACGACAATTTGTCGAATGCGACTTACCTTCAAAATCTTAACAGCTTTAATGCTTGACCTGAATGCCCTAATCAACCTTTCACTAGCATAGAGTATGATTGGGATAGTTAAGTACATCCATGTCTGCACATTATCAAAATTTAGTCCAAATTTCAGCAACTTTTCAACAAAGAAACTTAAATGAAAAGAAAAATTATAATGCTATAGATTTGAATATATTTACTAACCGTTCTCTTGTACCAATCTTTGGTAATGTATAGCTTTTCACCATGCACAATGAACAGAGTGTAGACAATAACAAAGAGATGGTGAGAGTACCAAAAGGCATTAAATCCAGTGAGTTTGTGAAATGGTTTTGGCAAACTAACTCTATTCCTTCTAAACCATGGGGTTGCTAGAGTAAATGCTATTGCCATTAAAACCACCATTATAATTCCAGTTACCCCTTCTACTCCTTTTATAAACCACCAATAGCTTTCTGGCTGATCTCCAAAATAGTACTTCATTGGTTCATATTCTTCTTCACTAGCATTTAAAAGCCGAGGAAAATCACATGTCAAGTGAGATAGTCCGTGTATTCCAACCCCAAGAGCAATTGCCACTGCTATCACCTAAATAAATGGGGAAAAACGAATCCGATTAGTTGTGTAAACAGCCGATGGATCGCCAATGTAAAGCTTATATATTAGGTAACTTCCAAATAAGAATGGAAGAAGAAAATTAGGCTCAAGAATTCAACTGGCAAGGCGCCTTCTAAGTTAAAGCTCAAGAGGCAATACCTTGGAGTTGACCTGAGACGTAACAGTTCTATGCAATGTTCTTTGGTTATATAAGAAAGAAGAACTAACACAAATAGCCACCCACAAAATCTCTTAAATTGAAAATAGCTAGCAAATATATAATATATTTATAACTGTGTATAATCTATGTATATAGACTAGAAAAAGTAAATTGGAATCTGGCCGACTATTTGTGTAACAATCCCTAGAAAAAAAAACTGCTAAAATTTCGGAAAAATAAAGGAATAATCAACTTACTTTGTGAAAATTAAGGTTATCATCAAAAGGAACAGCAGCACCTAATCTGGTCTTATTTCGAAGCCATGTGATCGTGTTTCTGCAAACCGGAAATAAAATAATTGCCATGTTGAGCTTGAGTGTTTCAGCAGCACCTTTGGCAAAACACACACAGGGACCCATGACTTTATATGCAGCTTTTTCTTTATACTGTATATATTTCCATGTAAATAGACCAGCCATAATTCCAATCCACAGTAACAATACCCAAACTCTTTGCCAATTATCCAGCAAAAAGTACATGAAACTCTTGTACCATCTTACTATTGGATTTCTCTCTTGTGTATGCTTTAGTTTTTGACTTAGCATTTGACTCAAGTTCCGACTTTCGCCTCCTCTTTGCACTGATTGATTTGGTGCTTGCAGTAAAAGCATTTCCAAGTTCTCAATCTGTTGAATTTCATAGCATTAATTAACAGTTATTTTAAGTTAGAACTATAAGTGGCAGCCTAGTGTACTAAGCTGTCCGCGGAAGGGTCGAACCATAAGGTCTATCATAGGCAACCTTAAACTGTATTTTTGTAAGAGCCTGTTACCATGGCTCGATCCCATGACCTCCTGGTCATACGGGTGCAACTTTTACCATATATATATAGGTAAAATATTAGATTTTAATGGTATATAGGAGTAACATATATTGAACACCCTTTATCTGGAATTTTTTTACTTTTTTCAAAGTTTGAACACCCTAAATGAAATTTCGGGCTTCGCCACTGTCCCCTTCAGTTTAATTAATTTCACTAAATTAGTAAATTACCATAATGTATCCGAGGTTGTTAGGATCCAACTCTTCCATGATCATTGCTGCGTATTCATCAGCTTGTTTCTGGATTGTTGACAGCCTGTTGGCCGACGCGCTAAGGCCTATAATCTGCAAATGCAAACAAATTTTAAGGGGAAAATAATATAGAACTGATTTTGTCAATGCCATTCCGTGTTTTTTATATAAATTAGAATCAAGATAAAATCTAGTAGATGGAGTACAATTTAATAGCAATAAATCAGAATTTAAAAGGCACCTCTCTGACTTCTTCTTCTGTAATTCTACCATCAGCATCTTTATCAACCCTGCATTAATTAAATTCATCACACAATTCAGATCTCAAAAATTGAATCTGAGATGCTTAATTAATTTACCGATAAAATGTATAGAACTGTAATTAATCCTTACATGTCAAAAAATGTTTGAAGGCGAGAATCAAAACTTTGGTCAGCCACTTGGTCCCAGAACTCTTTGAGCTGTGCTTTGTTAATGGAATCAGTTGTAATGTTTCTCCTCCGAGCTAGCGCATCATATAGCTCAACAGCAAATTCCTTAGACTCCTTATTCATACCTAACATTGGAAAATTTAGATTTTCATTTTTCAGTTTAACAAGCTGAAGAAATCAAAACTATAAGATAAGACAAAGTATTCAGCACGAAATAATTATTAGTTGTGACTAAAATTCATTTAAATTTACCTATACATTCTCCAAATTTGGCACGAGGAAGCAAACCAGTAGTAGAAGCAGTAATCTCATCGAACCGCTTCTCGACGGCGGCCCAACCAGCGCCGCCGTCGGTCTTACTAATAAACTTGAGACCTTTAAGAGCATGAGCAGCAGCTGATTTATTCCTGTCGAACCTTCCAGTAGGAATTGGGCGTTTATTTAAGGAAGCCAAACGCCTGAGCTCTTGTGACACTTGCCGAATTCTAGACGAAGCATTTCGAACAAGTGAAGATCCTAAAGTGGACTTCTTCTCTAAGCCTTTAGCCAATAAAGCCAGCTCGGGATCTTCCACGTCATCACCGCCGGCAGTTTTGACACTGTGGACAGCGACGGAATCTTCGCGGACATCGAGAGTGATTTCAACGTACGCATCATCATTGGACTTGCCGCCGGTTCCGACACTGGTTCCGATGTCGGTAGATTCAGGAATGTTAAATCTCGCACTCTTTTTGCCGCCTCGTTTGTTTAACGGTCCGCTTAACGGACCACTGTACGACGCTCTATCATTTCCAATTATCTCTGTGTCCGAATGGTGGTGCTGGTGGTGCGGATGATGATTTTCCGAATTTTGCATTTCTATAGTTTTTTCTTTGAGAAAAAATATGAATGAATAAACTTTAAGGAGGTTGAAATAAAAGTAGTGAACCTACTATTTATGGAACCCGAATTCTTGAAAATGAAAGAAGATAGGTTGAAAAAAAGATGTATATTCCAGTATATATGAACGCGAGAAGGAAAAAGATGACAAAAGATTAATAATTGGTATTCTATTTTGGAGTTTCAGACCAAGAGAAGAAAGAAGACCGAGTCTTTCTGTCTTTCTTTCTTTCTTTCTTGGCGTACTAATTTTAATAAACAAATAAAAGATTGGGGATTTTTCTTGTTCCAAGCAGAATACAGAAGTGGTCGTTCCTTCGGCCTTCAACTTTAGTTATATAATGGTGGGAAGAAGCCGCATTCTGTTGAAAAAGAAAAAAGAAAAAGGGCGAGAGCTAGGAAATGAAGGGGGTAGGTCTTTGTTTGACCAAAGAATATTTTTGTTTATGTCATATGCATTATTTTACCGATACATGCATGCCCATGCCGTTGTTATTACACGCCCTTATTCTTATTTTTCTTCAAATAAATTTATTTTAAGACTAATGTTATCTCAATAATTTATACTCCACAGTTGCCGCAACGACGTAGACAACTACTCACCGAAGATTTTTCTGAAGAAAGTGGTTATAATCTAACGTCGCAATCCGGGGAAATTTATAATGTGCATCCGATCAAATATTTATGATGGAGATAAAAGTGTACAATATTCATTTATTTATTTTTTGTATGAAGAGGAGAAAAAAATATGGGTATGATATGATTATATTTACCTTATTAAAAAAAGGACCTAATTTTCCACCTTATTTATTTGATATATGATTCAATGTAAGACTTGTCCACTTGTCCTGCGAAACAATTTTTTTTTAGAGAAAATACCACATTTCATGAGTAGATCTCTCTATAACAGCACCCCTATATAACAACACTTCACTATAAAAGCTAAAAAAAATTGGAATCAAATTTCATGTTATATTATAATATATATTCTCTATAACAACACTTCGCTATAACATCCAAAAATATTCGGAACAAACGAGGTTGTTATAGAGAGGTTTGACTGTACCTACTAATCCTTTAAATTTAGTGCATATGGTCGAAATTGAAATTTCAAGAAATCTTTATTTTTAGCATGTATAATTGAATTGGTCCGTTTTGTTTTGTATTTGTAACTATTCACACATAGCCCATAGGCAATTCCCTTGTATAATAAGATGGCAAAGCCACTAGCCCACTAGATCAGAGAAATTTCTACGTCAAAAAAAGGAAGAAAAAAATAAAAGCGGGGAAAATGCGAATTAATCTATACCTAGTCTAGTTAATTAAAAAGGAAAAAATAAGAACCTAATTTACTTATATTTTAGTTCAAAGAGATGAAATCAAAAGAAAAGGTTAAACATCTTCTTTATCTGTCTCGTATGTTTAATCCATTATAGTTTGACGCTTCTATCACTTTTATTTATATAGTTTATAAAACTGCATCTTTTAAATAACTTAAATTTGGGTAGTTATGTTACTTAATATATATGCACAGACAAATCTAGAATTTAAATTCTCTGGATTAAAAATTTTAAGGTTCTTAACATTGAACTTATTATATTTTTAAAGTTATGGATTAATACTTGCTATTTTGTATAATTTTAATAGATATTACACAAAAATTTATAGTTACTCCATATAAAAAAAAGGCGTAATACATACGGAGACACCTAAAGTTGGCACGATCTTTCACTTAGACACTTAAACTAGGCCTCTTTCCAATTAGACATGTTTTTTAGGCAATTCTCATACCAATTAGACACGTTTTTTGCTGGCTTATTAATTAACCAAGCGCGTGTTCTGCAATCTCCGTCTACGTGACAAAAGTAACCATTATAAATCGTGTCACATCATTTTTTTTGTCCACCTCAGTTATATAGTGTTATTTCCACTAAAATACAAATAACTTGCCCTAAATAAACGATCTAAACATATTACCATTGTTCCTTTTACCATTGATGAAACCGAAGAAAGGTCCTACCACGGTTAAGCTTCTTCTTCTTTTGGTCAATGGTGTTGGAATCTAGTATTTCCACTGATTTCTCATCGTATTTACAACGCTTCAAGGTCCAATCTCTCCTTATTTTCTATTGCTACAGCTAGGGCTTTTTATTTGTAAGTTATTGATAAAGCTAGTTTTTTTGGGGGGGTTTTCCTTTGTGTTGGTCCCTTGTCGTCTTATGTAAGGGAATATTATGGAGGATGACTATATTTTAACTCGCTTTCACCACGGGGGTACATTTATCGAGCAACATGTCCCAATATACAAAGGGGAATTAGATGTTTTTGCTGTTGCTATCGATAAAGACCATTTTAGTGTTGTCGAGTTGTCTGCTTATGCTAAAGACCTTGGGTATGCAGTTGTCGAAGGGTTTTATTGTCAAAAGGAAAAAGATGGTGATTTTATCAAAGTATTTTCTGATTTTCAGTTATATGAATTTGTGAAAGATTTAAAACATGGTGATATTTTGGATGTTTATTTGCGTCATAGGGTGAGTCAGCCTGAAGTAGTCGAAGAAAATATTGGTCTTTTATGTGGGGCAGAAGTAGGTGGGGGTGGTAATGACCAATTTAAAGCTAGGACAACACCTAGGAGTGATACAAATACTGAAGAACCTATTGAGCTGCCTACTGAACCAACTCACAATGTTGTTGAACCACCTATTGAGCCTCCTATTGAACCAACTTTGAATGATGTTGAACCAACTCACAATTCTTTTGAACCAACTGTAAATGCTGCTGATGGAGATCAACCACCAGACCATAATGTTAATGAAGATGGAGTGCAATCAGATGTTGAGAGTAGTGAATTAGAAGAAGATGTTCTTCCTGAAGAAGATGATTAAGATGTTGATGATGAATTGAGATCTCTAAGGGCTGAAAGGAGGAGCAAGAGGCAGGGTAAGCAGAGGAAAAAACCAATTGCAACAAATGAGATACCATTAGGAGAAGCAGTCATTGACAGAGGATTTGAGGATATTGGAAGAAAAAAGACTTCAAGATATGTAGGTAAATTAGGTGGTGATGAGTAGTTTATTGATAGTTCAGAGGCTGATAGTGAAGATAGCACAGAAGAGTTAGATCCTGAAGCTATTCCTGGTGTTGATATACCAGCAAAAAGGAGAAGTACAAAGAGCTATTCCTGGTGTTGAAATTTGTTGATACTTGGATATCTGATATATTACCTATGGCAAGGCTATTGTTAGAGGATAGCAAAGAGCTTGCTAGAAAATGTACCGTTCTTTGGAATGCTGATGTTGGATTTGAGATTGGAGAAGGACTGCATAAGCATGTAGTTAATCTGACTGTTAAGGTTTGCACTTGTAGAGCTTGGCAGTTGAGGGGTATTCCATGTCAACATGTTGTTCTTGCATACTATCACATAAACGAAGAACCTGAACAGGCAGTGAAGCATTGGTATAAGAGGGATACCTTCTTAAAAGCATACAAGTATTTCATCCAGCATATGACAAATATGAAGATGTGACCTGAAACCAACAATCCTAAGATAGAGCCTCCCAAACCTAAACTCATGCCTGGAAGACCTCAGAGGAACAGAAGAAAAGGCAAAGATGAACCAAAAAAGAAATATGGAAAGTTGTCCAAGTGTGGAGTGAAAATGACATGTTCCAAATGCCATCAACTAGGACATAACAAAAGATATTGTAAGGTAAATGTTTCTTGTCAAATATTTTCCGTTGCCATCACATGTTTCCTGTTGTTCATATGAATCTAGTAATCTGTTTCCATCACTGTTATGTAATATGTTGCTCAATGTTATGTAGGCTAAAAATTGGATGCCTTCACAGCAAGGTAGCCAAAGCTCACAAGGTGCTAGCCAACCTGATGCAGCTGGAAGCTCAAGCCAACCTACAAACTATGTGTGTTTTGATACAACAAGGGTTAGAAGGGTTAATGAAGCTAGAAGCTCAAGCCAACCAACACCAAGTTCAGCAAATTCGAGCAGGTCTGCTAGAAGAGGATTAGGTAGTCAACTTCCTCCAATGGGTAAAGCAACTACCCGCCAAAAGAGAGGAAGGGGTGCAAGTAAAGAAGATGCTGAAAAAGGAGCACAAAAAAGGTCCAAAAATGTTGGTTTTGGCATCTACACAGCTGCAAGTGGAACTCAAATACTAAATGTATATATTCATACATATTTCATCTATAATATGACTTGGAAATAACTTACTGATTGAGGTTCATTATTTTGGCGAACTGCAGCCCGGAATATCAAGCCAACGAGTTATGGCAAATGGTTCAACTTATAAGAGTGCAGCTCCAACAGGAATTGACATTGGTTTTAAGGCTAGAGGCTTGAGGTGGAAGGGTCAAGATGTTGTTACAACTTCCCAGTTGCAGCAGATGAAGGCAAACTTCAGCAAGAAGTAGTATCTTAGGAACTTATTTTGTCTATATGTTATGTAGCAGCAACTATTATATTTTGGAATCTAGTTTTTGAAATAACTAAACTTTAATGGCTGTATTCACTCGTGTAATCTTACTGTTCTGTTTTGGATATATGTTATGCAGCAGCAACTTCAGCCTTATTTTGTTTGTTTTGGCAGAATAGTTACTCTATGTTCTGAATAATTAGTCTATAGAGCAGCAACTTCAGTCTATATGTTCTGCATTTTGAAACAGCATCTTATGGTTCTATGTCTTGTACAGAAGTTGTGTATTACAACACTTTCAAAATTCAGCAGCTGTATATTACAACAGCGGTTTCAAAATTCAGAAGTTTATAACAAAATTCAGTTGTATAAAAGTTTATAGCAGCAACAGCTAAATATTACAACAACAGTTTCAAAACAGAAGTTTAAAGCGCAACATCACCAACATTACATATTAATCAACAACACCTAAAACAACCAAAGTACATCAGTCATACAGTTTCCATAAAACGACCAACAATACAACAACAATCGTCAAAATGACCCGTCTTCTTTTTGCTCGAACTTTCTCCTCTTCAAAAGCTTTGACTCTATTTAATAAACCCCAAATTATATTCTTCGCTTGAGTAGGCATCTCATCGTCATACCAACAGAAATAATCACATCCACCCTTTTTCTACAAATATCACAAAACACTTTTAATCAATTTTTATCAAAGAAAATAATTCATAAAACAGAATTTACAAATTATGAACAAACAATTTACCTTTCCGATTTTGCAAGCAAAAAACCTACGACCTGGGTTTAATTGGGTCCAAGAAGTATTCAACTTTGTAGAAACACCACACTTACAAATTCGAGCAGCAGCGCAAGGTGACATTGATGAGTTCGTTGATTCCGAGAAGTTCGACATTAATAAACACAGCAACAACAGAAATGAGAGGAAGAAGAGAAGAGAAGAAATTAATTGATACCAAGAAGAGAACAGAAACGAGAGAAAGAAGAGAAGAAAAGAAAAGAATTGACAAGAATAGAAGGAGAATTGCCTGAAAAAATCTGAGAAGAAGAGAAGCGAACAAATACGTTATTTAAGAATTGGGAAAGGGATTAGGGTTTAAATAATAATTGACAATCCATGTTACCGTTATGTGTCTAAATGGGAAAGGAAAAATCACTTATTGGAATCCTTCACACGCCTAAATAGGTTTGAAGTCACGTTATATGCCACCAGCAAAAAACGTGTCTAATTGGTATGAGAATTGCCTAAGAAACGTGTCTAATTGGAAAGAGGCCTACTTTAAGTGTCTAAGTGAAAGATCATGCCAACTTTAGGTGTCTCCATATGTATTACGCCTAAAAAAAACTGAACTTAGTACTCCCATGCTACATCCGCCCATGTATACATGCACACACAAAAAGCATATACTGATATCCTTTCTCGTTGTGTGTCATCATAACAAAAAAATAAGACAAGATTTTCAAGTTGCAATAATTGATCAGTAGATTATACTAAATATTGGCACGCGGAAATGCATGTGAGCAGAGTCAACATATTTAGGAGATAAGACAAGATTTTACTTACGCTATGTATTAATCAGATTGATTTACACCATTTATCAGTAGTATATGCTTGTTTTAATTGGCTGAAAGTCTTCATATTTAATTTAAAGGCCGAGACAGTTAATTAGCTATTTTTAAAATTTTCTTCATAAATGATCATTACTGTTCAAGTTTTGCTTTTGAATTGCATCGCTAATATTCTAATTTGATGCAGAATATTGTCGAAGTCCAGAAGATAGGTTAACTTAGCGACGACTAAGACTTCAAAAACACTCAAGCAACCACGTAGTTCCGGCATAGATGAGTTTTACTTATATATGCTAATAATATAAGAATTTTTATGCGTGCTATCAAATTACTTAAAAATAATAATATATAACTTTACATATACAATCAGTGGAATTAACTACTTACAAAATACTATAAACAATCTATTAAATATGTTATATTATACTTTATACATAATGTAAAAACATATTCACACGGTCAGTTATATAAGTTAAATTCGACATACTCCAACGCAGTGTATGAATGTGCATGTGTTCTAGGGGTGTACATAGGTCGGGTTGGTTCGGATTTTGCAATTACCAAACCAAATTAATTGTGTCGGGTTATTAAATCTAAAGACCAAACCAAATCAATAAAACTCGGGTTTTTCAATTTCGATTTTTCTCGGATTTTCTGGTTATTCGGGTTTTTTTCCGGGTTTTTTTCCGTTAAAATCTTCGTAGCACAAAACATATAACTTGTCCTCAAAATATTTCTTTAATCCTAGTAAGATACAACTATATAAGGTATTTCCCAAGAAAATAATACAAAATATGAGATGTCATGGCATTATCCTAAAATATTCAACAATAAAAATAATTAAATTATGTAATATAAATCTTGCTAAATAAAAATCCATAATAACAATAAACATGATCTAAAGGTACTAAGTCATGCTAAAATAAGTAGACTAATAAGGGAGTATTAATTACATGATTAAACGCTAAAGAAAAATAAAAATAAGTTATGCATTTTTATTTAAATTATTGCAAAACTAAAAATATATATTCAATACATTGTCGTTCGTAGTATTGAATTGAATGTCTTTGTTAGCATTAGTAGTGATTTAATTTTGGTTTGGGCTTCTCTTAGCATTGTTAATGGCTATAAAACTTATTGGAACATTCAAACGTTCTAAGTTCAACCTTGAAATAATATTTTAGAAGATAAAATTATGAAAAAGTTTAAGAAATATTTATAAATTACATCACAATAAGTATATTTATATATTAAATATATCTAAAATTTCTATATATGTAATGTCGGATTGGTTTGGTTTCGATTTGACTTTCTTTAAATAAAACCAAACCAAACCAAACCAATTATGATCGACTTTTTTTTCCAATACCAAACCATACTCCGATTTTTTTTCTCGATTTAACTCGAATTATCGAGTTGGTACAGTTTGTCGGTTTCATTTGTACCTCATGTTCTATAATAAGGTCCTCATAATATAGCGTTCATAGTCGGGCTAATTCGATCAACGATTTCGGGTCCTACTAAAAGGAATTCTTAGTAGTATAATTTAGCGTTCAAAGTGACTTGAAAAGAGGGAGTATTAAAATGAATAATGCATGATGAGCTCAGGGGCGGATTTATGAGGCGGAAGTGGTTTATTTGAATCCCTTTCACCGAAAAATTACATTATATATATAAAGTAAATTTTATTTTTTATCTCTATATATTATGTTTTGAATCCTCTTAACATCGTCCAAAATCATATCTTAGTGGTCAAGGGGATTCAAAACATTTATAAGATCATTCTTTCGATCAATTCTCACTAGCTACGATCTTTTTTTTTTATTTTTTTTAACCCCTTTAGTAAAAATCTTACCTTCGCCGCTGGATTAATAGTTGTAACGGTGAGTCACGGCCATCATCATCGAATGTTTATACACTAAGGTGCCGTTTGGTTGAATTTTAAGGGATTTAATCCCAATATTATATCCAATATTATTTTATGCCATGTTTTGTTGCTATTACTTTTGTTTTCCTCATAAATAATTTTAGTATATATGAGTTATACTTGAATCAATATATTATTTTATATAAGATAGAATATGAAATAAAAATACGAGTATTACTAATACATGGATAAAAATACGAGTATTACCCTAGGGTAGGGGTAAGGTCTGCGTACACACTACCCTCCCCAAACCCCACTAAGTGGGATTATACTGGGTTGTTGTTGTTGCTGTTGGATAAAAAAAATTAAATGACAAAACTAAGTCTTACAATAGTTGTTTACCCTAAAATTCTAGTAATAATTAAACTTGTTTTGTGGTTTTAAAGATATATGATTTAATCTAATACTAATTGATAAACAAAGATTCTATGTATAAGTTTAAGAGTAAGGCAAATCAAACCAGTCATGTAAGCAGACCTCGACCTCGAGGTAAATGAACAAGAACAACAAGAATAACAAAATAATAATAAGACGATTCAGATGAACAGTAGGCAAGAAAGTGAAAATGTATATTCTCTTCTCAATGATTGATGATGCGTTACAAATGATTGGGGTCCCTTTATATAGTAGGGGAATCTTAAATAAGGTACAATTCTAATTGTAGTAGGGAATCTTATTATATAGTTGTCTAACCGCCTAGTACAAATCCGTTTCGGAATTTACACCGTGATCTTAGGGCCACCGCGAGAATCTCGCTTTTTCTATTATAAAACCATAATGGTATTATCTCGAGGTTGGTCGTACTCGGTCCCGGTGCTCATCGAGCACTACGATCTTCGAGTATAGTATTCTGCCATCGAGCTCGAGCCCGATCCATATTGAACTTGTTTCTCGATGCGATCCCTCGAGCCTACAAAATCGAGGACACATGATTTTACCGTATACAGATAGTCCCCGCGTTTCATAGAATAAAATGATAAGAAACGACTTGAGCCTTGATTTTCCGGAGTCCTTGATGATGATGTCATTCCCGTGATGTAGGGGCTCGAAGTGACCGAAATGTCCCTTCGGTTCACTTCCCCAAAACATTAAATACTTCACCAGTGGTGGTCGGCCACTAGCGTCGTTGAATCGTCGCCGCTTGCCTATAAATACAAGGTTCAATTTCGGGAAAATTTTTACTTCAATCTTCAGACCATCTCCAAACTCCTTTTATCTCTCCCTCTCTTCATCTCTTCTCTTTCATTACCCGTTACTTGATTCCTTTTAGCACCGAAAAAACATCAAGCTCCGCCTACTTCCGCCTCCACTAACCCAAATCAATGGCAAAACCTTCCAAAACAGTTCCTCAAAAGGAGAAAGATTCCTTCTTCACTTTCCGGCCGGTTGGTGGTAGAACGACGGTGCCATCTCCTATCGAGGAGTGCATTCCTAGGCCATGCGAGCTATCTTCCGATTTCAAAATCGATAAGCCTACATTAGTCCCAGGCGCTGATGCGAGCCCATGTCCCGGTATATCTGCTCGATAACTGAAGACGATCTAGAGCAGGTGAAAATGGATTGTAATTGGGAGTATAAAGAGGTGGTGATTCCTTCCCCCGAAGAGGACATCACCACGTATGTGGAAGGATACTTAAGCGTGTATACTTATCCTTTCACACTAGGTCCCGTGGATCGAGTAGTGGGTCTTGTAGATCCAGTCATTCTCGATTTCGGTCACCAATATCGGGTGACCCTTGGCCAGATCTACCCTTCTTTCTGGCGCATCGTAAATTTGCTCAGGTATTTCTCGGGCAAGGCCAAGGGGATGTGTTTTACCCTCGACCACCTGATCAGGATATACATCCCTCGCCTCTATCGAGGTGGTTTGATAAAGTTCCAGCGCCGATCCTCAAAGGCGCTATTATTTAGCATTGATGAGGACAAGGACCAAGGATGGATGGGTTGGTTTGTCCGAATCAAGACCTTCGACTTAATTTCTGCCGAGAGGATGCCCGTCCCCGAGGGGTGGAACATGAAATGTAAGTATAACCTCATTGATAATGCTTACTACTCTGCTTTCTCTATACATCTTTGATCTAATTCTTTTTCGATGACGCAGCTTCCCCTTGGTTTCGTAGTGCGATTCCGGATCTTGCAGGTTGGGTTCGACAACTGGCCTCCACTTTTTCACATGCAGAACGATGTTGGTGTGATTTGGCCAAGGGTCGGTAGGAAGCTAAAAACCATGGTGAGTTCCCTTGTACATATGTTGACATTTTTCTGTAAAATACGTATTTCTCCTTACGCAGGCCTCGGGGACAATGTTGTTATGAGCCCGCCTCCGCCCGGTGAAGAGGACGTTCCGAAGCAAATCAAAGAGAAGAAAAGGAAAAGGGCTTCGCCAACAAGTTCCTCGAAGCCCAAGAAAAAATAAGGCTCGAAAGCCTAGGACCGATTCTGTAGCCCTATTCGTAGACGCGGTCCAACAACTTTGGGATAAAGATGAAGAAGGAGATAATGTTGATTGCTTGCTGGTAGCTCGGAAGAGGGGGAGCACTAAAGTTTTGAAGGCTGCTGAACCGGCAGAGACTGATGCGGTTCAATCTCGAACCGAAGAAATCTTGGAGGGGAGCTCAAGCAGAGTCCTTGAGCTATCGGGCGGCAAAAGCGCACCCCGTCTTGGAGGACATCTGATGGGTGAGCCCGAAGAGCCGAACTCCGAGGCCCTTCAAAGAGAGGAAAATGTCCCAAGTGAATCAGTTGGGATAATTAACATAGATGAACCGCTGCCCCGCCCTATATTTTCTTAAGGGCATTTCCGAGATACACGGGCCGTGAAGACTCCTGAAGTGAGGACGACCCACGAAAGGAATGATATATTTTGGGAATGCTTTGTAGGGGTCGAAGATGGTCCCGACCCAGATGCTTTGTTTATTTTTGACGAGGCTCAGCGTCTTCTTTAACAAGTAAGTTTTCTGCCTCCATAATTATGTTCTTGCTTTATTCTCATTTTTTTAGTCCGACTTTTTATCTTTGTGTGAAGGTTGTGACGCTCCAATGACAAGTGTTCTCCAAGTCCCGAGCCAAGCTTGCCCGATATGAGGCCGAAATCAAGAAGATCGTGGAAGAGAGGGACAACTTCAAACCCCTCTATGTTCAAAAAGAGGAGGAGATGAGGGGCCTACGAGCCGAATTGGCAAAGGCTCATCGAGAACAAACCAAGCTCATTGAGTAGGTAATGTAACTTTTTGGGAGTTTGTTATGTGTTTGTGAGCACATGATTTTTGCTTCACGAAAACTACTCCAAAAGAAATAAAAAATAAAACAAAATTCTCTTGGTGTGCAATTTTTAGGATTTACGTGGCATTTTTGGATAATTATTGGTGTTTTTGTCTATGAATGTTTATCCTGTTTTAACTAATTAATATATATATATATATATATATATATATATATATATATATATATATGTTGCATGCATATTTAGGATTTGGTTGTGCGATTAGGAATTAATTAAACCATAATTTGGTTTTTAAAAGAAGAAAAATATGCATTTAAAGTGTGACATCGTGTGATTTTATTTTTTTTAATGTTTTAACTTGTGTGATAATTGTTGTTGAGAGTTAATATTTTGTAGTTTAATTTTGGTTTTACATTTTTTATTTTTAGAATTTTTGTTAAGTTGTTAAGTAAAGAAGGAAAAGGAAAAGAGTTCAAAAATTATGAAGAAATTCGGACTGGGCCAGTTTTTAAAAGAGAAGTCAGGCCCAAAATCACACCCCATGCCCAGGTCCAATCCAACCCGTCTCCAGCCTCTATCAAAGGACGCTGTTTCAAGCGTCTCAATCTAGACCATTGATCTCAGATGATCAAACGGTCCCAAAGCTGTGACCAATCCCGACCCCTAACCCATTACCCGGTTAAGCCCGACCCCCCCCCCCCGTTTAAACCAAACGACACCATGTAGTTTAACCCCTTTGATCTTGGCCGTTGATCTTAATTGATCTAACGACTAGGATTGAAACAACCCCCCCCTCCGTATATAAGGCCAATCCTTACCCCATACCCCCAAAGTTATACCCCCCTTTCCACCTTCGTCTCTGATCTTCAGAGACCAGACATATCTGCCACCTCTAGCCACCGTGCACCTCCCACCGGAAATCGCCTCACTGAGGTTCCGGTGGTCCAAACGACCCCAAAATTACACCATAGCTTCCCCATGACATCCTCTTTCCAGATCTGATAATAGTTTCCCTCGAATCCATACCCAATGTCTCGAATCTTCAATCAAAGAGTCCGTCTGAGACCTCACTTGTTCCGATGACTACCAAATTAACACTCTTAAGCCATCTGACCACCCTCATTACAGATCCAGTACTCGTTGGCTTCGAATCTTCCTGAAACTCCTCGAATCTTCATTTGAAAATTCGAGCCAAACATGAACCTACCCCGATTCGTTCCAAATTCATACCAGGTGACCCCCAGAACTCCTTCACCCCTGAACCACCAATGGTTCCATTCAAATCTGCCTAGAAACGTTCGAACCCTAAATCGAAAAAAACTGAACCCTAGAAATTCCAAATCATAGAATTCGTCCAGATTAAGTGAGGATTTGGGGTTTAATCGACCTTAATCGAAGTGTTCTTAGTTGAGAACACTTCGACTAAGGTCTGTTCGACCTCAAAATGTCCAAATCCTAGTTCGAGCCTGGGTCCGTATAGTTCTGAGGTTCTGATGTATTTTTCTTTTTGCTTTATTCTGTATTTATGAGTTTTCTATCTATGTATCTGTTTAGTTTAGTTTTATTGATTTCCCATTCTTTTTCAATTCATCTCCTCATCTTCACTAGACCTTTTTATTTTGTCCAATTCTGGCATTGCTTCTGTTTGCTGTAATTGTTATGAGTTACAATGTGTGTAATCGATTCGACTAAGTTCGTCGATTAATTGTTTTATTATAAACCCCTGTTCCTGTCAATACCGATTGAAATTGCTTGATTATCTATTTTCAGATTGATTGTTATCATTTGTTGTAGGTAATAGGTTAATTAGTTTTCGTCGATTAATTCGTTCTTTTTTGTTAAATCAATAAGTTCGTCAAATGTTTGTTGTGTATGCTTGATCTGTGGACACTTAGTGTCACACCTCCTTTTTCCGCCCCCGCGAGGGTACAAGGAGTTTTTTTCCAATTAAAGGACAGTCGAAACGGGATTTGTTTATTTATTTCAGAGTCGCCACTTGGGAGATTTAGGGTGTCCCAAGTCACCAGTTTAATCCCGAATCGAGGAAAAGAATGACTCCATATTACAGTCTGCGAACCAGAAATCCGGATAAGGAATTCTGTTAACCCGGGAGAAGGTGTTAGGCATTCCCGAGTTCCGTGGTTCTAGCACGGTCGCTCAATTGTCATATTTGGCTTATTTATCTGATTTTAATACAATTATGAACCGATGTGCCAATTTTAACTCTTTACCACTTTATTATTATTATTATTATTTTAAAAAAAATTGTGAACATCGTTTAAAACATGTCTTTGGATTACGTCACATGAAATGCACCCGCAATCCGGAACACATTTTTATTCAATGTTTTAGGATTTAGATTTGGGTCGCATGAAATGCGCATCCGAGTTTAAGAAGGTAAAATTAATTAAATCGCGCCTAAAGAGTCTAGCGTATCATTATTTTGGGTAGGGCCGTGAAATTTGCTAAAACGGCTCCTCCCTAATTCTAAGCGATTAAATGTACATTTATTGAGGGCCCCGCAATCTATACATTTCATTAAGCGAGGCTCATCTCATTTATTTGGACAAATCTTAAAACGACTACATTTTTCTATAAAAATGAGTCTCTAAAATAAAGAAAGAAAATCCTAATTTATTACTAGCTTTTATTATTTTAAGAAGACATGACATGCTAATTGCTTGATTAATACAAATATTGATGAAAAAGGAATTTCACTCTTAATTTCGAAATTATAAATAAAATAAAAATTCAACAACTAATATTCAAAATAAACAAATATAGCTAGATTAAAACTCAGCATTGTTATTTTTTTTTTAAAAAAAATTATTGAGATTAATTAATCACAATCATTTGAAACTAGATTTAACCATAATTACTAAAGCTTATTAGAAAGTTTATTAGACTTAAACGTTCTCTTAATCTTGCTTAAGCTCAAGTCATGTCTTAATGCCTAATTTACGATGTTTAATTTAAATTCGTGTCTTAGCTAAATTTAGCTACTTGTTCATGATCAACCTATAATCTTGAAGCCTTCATAACTAGTGAATTAACCTATTTTGCCGAACTGATTTATTACAGACTAACTTATGATATTATTTTCTTATTCCATTTATTATTTAGTAATTCATGAAATAGCTTAAATACAATCAACAAAAGGAACAAAGAAATAAAAACGAAATTAAAACTTCAAATTTTCATTCTTCATATGTATTCACGCTTCATATTTCGGATTACAATAAACAGCTTTTCAGTTGTGTACCTGATATTGGAAGCAAAAGAAAATGAATATGAGAATCAGCAACAGCAGTAAAATCAGTACAACACAGCAACAATAGCCCAGCAACAGTAACAACCCAGTAACAGACCGGTAGAGTAGTAATCCAAAAAAAAACAAAAGCTTCCAGCTTTTATGAAACAACAATTAATTCTGATTTCAAACAACAAAAGAAAACAGAATATTTTTTTTAGTTTTTTTTTATTATATTTGAAAGCTTAAATATTTTTCGGAATTTTCTATCTCTTAAATGTTCAGCCCTTTTCTCTCTCTTATTTTTCAGATTTGTTTCTCTCTCCCGTTTTTTTCTCTCTCTGTATTTTTCTCTGTGTGTTTTTCTCTATCTGTATTCTTGTTCTTTTTTCTTCAAGACTTCATATATATAACACATCTCATAAACCTTTTAATCAATTAAATCAATACTTTTTCTCTACCCAACCCATTATCTTTCCACTCATCCCCATTACATTAAATAAACATATCACACCACCCCATTATATTTTGTCCCCCATGCTTTATTTAAAATAATGCAAGATTCCCCTTTAATTTAAATCTTGTCCCCCCTTTATATTAAATAATCATATCACAACCCACCCCATTTCATTTTGTCCCCCATGCTTCAAATAAACAATTTCAAAATGTACAATTCCTAAACTACCCCTTCCGACCTTACTGAAATTACCAAACTACCCCTAAACGTACTACAAATTTACCAAACTACCCATCAGCTATAACACATCAATTAATCAAACTTAACCAAAATATAGACAATATGATCAATTTCTAACAATGTTCAAACAACAATATGAACATGGATGAACATCATAACAACAATATCACATGAACACGATTTTAACAACATTTCAACAACAAATCACATGAACACGATTTGAACAACAAAGAACAACTAAAATTTGATTGAACAATATTTTAGCAACAAACAATCCTATTTTCGGATTCAACAACAACAACAATCAAAGTATGAAGATTTCTAAATTCAATCATATTGAACTTAAAATCAACTCTAACAACATTACAACAAACAATTCTTATATTAAACTTAAAACAAGATTATGAGAACAATTCAAGCAATAATCATAAATGGTAAACAAGAAATCAAACTATATAAAATTCGGATTCAAGATCATCCAAACAAAGTATGAACATGAATGAATCTATTTTAAGACAACAAACATGACGGATTAAACGATTAAAACAATATATTCCTTTAATACAACTAAATTCTTTAAACAAATAACAAGATCGACGAAGAAACAATTATGAACTTAAACTTGAACTTAACAATATTAACAATTTCTAACAATACATAAACACATGAAACAAATTGAAGAAATAGTTGATTAAATTTCAATTTGAATCTAACAAACATCAAACTAACAAATACTTACTTAAACAATAATACAAACATGAAATAAACATGAAAACAACTAATTAAACTTCTATTTTGAAATCTGAAAATTAATTTAACAAACAACATGAACACAATAGAAAATTATTTCAAAGATGAACAACGAACAAAACAAGGATTAAATCATTTAACGATTTTGGATCCGGAAAATATCAAACAAAATATGAACAAAAATAAAACTCAAAAACAACTAACCGGAGATGAATCAACGACGAACTTTGATTGTAAACAAATCTGTCCAAGCCTCGACCAAAGCTCGAACGAAGGACGACGAAGACGAAGAAGAAGTAGAAGCAGCGGCGGAGGAAGGAGGAGCAGCGGCAGCGTCGCGGACAGCCATGGCTGCTCGTCGCAGCTGGACACGGGCAGCAGCTGGTCGTCTACTGCTGCTGCGTTCAGCAGCTTATGGAGAAAATGGAGCAGCAGTTCGGGAAGCCATGGACGACGCAGAGGCAGCAAGAAAAAGCAACAAACATGGCGATGGGTTGACGACGAAGACGCAGCCATGGACGAGCCTTTTGAGCTTGACATGGAGAAGATGGGCTTCTTGGTGGTGTGTGCGCTTGTGTCGAAGGAGATTAAGCTGCTGGAGCTTAGCCATGGCAGCCATGGATGTGTGTTTTAGAGTTTGGAGAAGAAAGAAGAAAAGAAGAAGAAGAATGATAGGGGGGGCGGATGACTTAGGTCATTTTTAGGATTTTTTTTTTTTTTTTTGTTTTGTTTTGTGTCTTTGAAATGCAAGATAGGGGTATTGGGTCTTTTGGGTTATGGACTGGGTCGACCCAGTTCGAAATGGACTGGGTCGTAGGGAAGATTGGGCCATTTTTTGGGCCTATGTCTTGAAATTGAAGAAGAGGCCTAATTCCGACTTTCTTTATATTTTCGCTCTCTTTTCTTCTTTTATTTTTTCTAAAACTAAATTATAAAAATACTTAAACTATTATTAAAAACTAAATTAAGTTATAAAAGCGCAAATTAACTCCCAATAACAATTAACGCACAATTAAGTATTAATTAAGCATAAAATTGTATATTTGGACATTAAATGCTAAAAATGCAAACGATGCCTATTTTTGTAATTTTTAATTTTTGTAAAACAATTTTAATTACTAACAATTGTAGAATTAAATACTACATGCAAAATGCGACATATTTTTGTATTTTTTATTAATTTAGCGAATAAACACGCACAGACAAATACAAATAATTCTTCAAAATATCACAAAATATCACAAAATTACACACCAAAGAAAAATCATTTTATTTTTGAATTTTTTGGGAGTAATTCTCATATAGGGCAAAAATCACGTGCTTACAGCTGCCCCTCTTTGCCCGAAGACACGAAGGGTTTTCGTGCAAAGATAAAGCGAGCGATTTTTTGCCCATTCGAGTACTCCGTTGAAGCATTTTTTGAAAAAGATTTGACCGAACCTTTGCTTCAAAGGTTTCCTACATATCCTGGGCTAAATAGGAATCAGGTCAATGTAGTTCGGAAAACTTTGGTAGCTGGGACTACCGTTGGACTGCACTGTTACTGTTGTTGCATGCTATTACTACTGCTTACCGATCTCCTTGTTACACCGTGCTTAAAAGAAAACAAGAAGCTAGGCTAGACTAAAATTTGTTCTTGTTGCCTTGCTTTCTTGTCGGCTTGTGTTTCCTCCGGTGCTTTTCTTCCGATGCTTTTCTTCCTTTTGACACATGGACTTGAGTTTATGCTGGGACCTCTTGTTGCAACCTTCTGCTTCCCGGTGCTGGGGATTTTATTGTTTACTGCTGGGGATTCCTGTTGTAACCTTCCGCCTTCCGGTGGGGTTACTGATTCCAAACTCTGTAATACAAGACTAAAAAGTTGCTTCAATGCAAAATTATGAAATGTATGCCCGCATTATACTGGTGGGCGACCTAGAGCTGAAAGTATTCCCGCATTTTACTGGTGGAAGAAGTCGTACGAAGTACACCCTTCTTCATGATTTAGAAGACTCAGAGAGGAGATGGGTTTCGGCACAGTTTATACACAGTTCACGTAATATCAAAGCGGTAAAAGCAGCATTTAGCACATTAGGCTCAATCATGTAAAAATCAGATAAAACCAAATATAACAATTTATATGAGCTCGAATTTCTAACCCTGAACCACTGGTTCTGGGTTAAGTCCCCAGCAGAGTCGCCAGAGCTGTCACACCTCCTTTTTCCGCCCCCGCGAGGGTACAAGGAGTTTTTTTCCAATTAAAGGACAGTCGAAACGGGATTTGTTTATTTATTTCAGAGTCGCCACTTGGGAGATTTAGGGTGTCCCAAGTCACCAGTTTAATCCCGAATCGAGGAAAAGAATGACTCCATATTACAGTCTGCGAACCAGAAATCCGGATAAGGAATTCTGTTAACCCGGGAGAAGGTGTTAGGCATTCCCGAGTTCCGTGGTTCTAGCACGGTCGCTCAATTGTCATATTTGGCTTATTTATCTGATTTTAATACAATTATGAACCGATGTGCCAATTTTAACTCTTTACCACTTTATTATTATTATTATTATTTTAAAAAAAATTGTGAACATCGTTTAAAACATGTCTTTGGATTACGTCACATGAAATGCACCCGCAATCCGGAACACATTTTTATTCAATGTTTTAGGATTTAGATTTGGGTCGCATGAAATGCGCATCCGAGTTTAAGAAGGTAAAATTAATTAAATCGCGCCTAAAGAGTCTAGCGTATCATTATTTTGGGTAGGGCCGTGAAATTTGCTAAAACGGCTCCTCCCTAATTCTAAGCGATTAAATGTACATTTATTGAGGGCCCCGCAATCTATACATTTCATTAAGCGAGGCTCATCTCATTTATTTGGACAAATCTTAAAACGACTACATTTTTCTATAAAAATGAGTCTCTAAAATAAAGAAAGAAAATCCTAATTTATTACTAGCTTTTATTATTTTAAGAAGACATGACATGCTAATTGCTTGATTAATACAAATATTGATGAAAAAGGAATTTCACTCTTAATTTCGAAATTATAAATAAAATAAAAATTCAACAACTAATATTCAAAATAAACAAATATAGCTAGATTAAAACTCAGCATTGTTATTTTTTTTTTAAAAAAAATTATTGAGATTAATTAATCACAATCATTTGAAACTAGATTTAACCATAATTACTAAAGCTTATTAGAAAGTTTATTAGACTTAAACGTTCTCTTAATCTTGCTTAAGCTCAAGTCATGTCTTAATGCCTAATTTACGATGTTTAATTTAAATTCGTGTCTTAGCTAAATTTAGCTACTTGTTCATGATCAACCTATAATCTTGAAGCCTTCATAACTAGTGAATTAACCTATTTTGCCGAACTGATTTATTACAGACTAACTTATGATATTATTTTCTTATTCCATTTATTATTTAGTAATTCATGAAATAGCTTAAATACAATCAACAAAAGGAACAAAGAAATAAAAACGAAATTAAAACTTCAAATTTTCATTCTTCATATGTATTCACGCTTCATATTTCGGATTACAATAAACAGCTTTTCAGTTGTGTACCTGATATTGGAAGCAAAAGAAAATGAATATGAGAATCAGCAACAGCAGTAAAATCAGTACAACACAGCAACAATAGCCCAGCAACAGTAACAACCCAGTAACAGACCGGTAGAGTAGTAATCCAAAAAAAAACAAAAGCTTCCAGCTTTTATGAAACAACAATTAATTCTGATTTCAAACAACAAAAGAAAACAGAATATTTTTTTTAGTTTTTTTTTATTATATTTGAAAGCTTAAATATTTTTCGGAATTTTCTATCTCTTAAATGTTCAGCCCTTTTCTCTCTCTTATTTTTCAGATTTGTTTCTCTCTCCCGTTTTTTTTCTCTCTCTGTATTTTTCTCTGTGTGTTTTTCTCTATCTGTATTCTTGTTCTTTTTTCTTCAAGACTTCATATATATAACACATCTCATAAACCTTTTAATCAATTAAATCAATACTTTTTCTCTACCCAACCCATTATCTTTCCACTCATCCCCATTACATTAAATAAACATATCACACCACCCCATTATATTTTGTCCCCCATGCTTTATTTAAAATAATGCAAGATTCCCCTTTAATTTAAATCTTGTCCCCCCTTTATATTAAATAATCATATCACAACCCACCCCATTTCATTTTGTCCCCCATGCTTCAAATAAACAATTTCAAAATGTACAATTCCTAAACTACCCCTTCCGACCTTACTGAAATTACCAAACTACCCCTAAACGTACTACAAATTTACCAAACTACCCATCAGCTATAACACATCAATTAATCAAACTTAACCAAAATATAGACAATATGATCAATTTCTAACAATGTTCAAACAACAATATGAACATGGATGAACATCATAACAACAATATCACATGAACACGATTTTAACAACATTTCAACAACAAATCACATGAACACGATTTGAACAACAAAGAACAACTAAAATTTGATTGAACAATATTTTAGCAACAAACAATCCTATTTTCGGATTCAACAACAACAACAATCAAAGTATGAAGATTTCTAAATTCAATCATATTGAACTTAAAATCAACTCTAACAACATTACAACAAACAATTCTTATATTAAACTTAAAACAAGATTATGAGAACAATTCAAGCAATAATCATAAATGGTAAACAAGAAATCAAACTATATAAAATTCGGATTCAAGATCATCCAAACAAAGTATGAACATGAATGAATCTATTTTAAGACAACAAACATGACGGATTAAACGATTAAAACAATATATTCCTTTAATACAACTAAATTCTTTAAACAAATAACAAGATCGACGAAGAAACAATTATGAACTTAAACTTGAACTTAACAATATTAACAATTTCTAACAATACATAAACACATGAAACAAATTGAAGAAATAGTTGATTAAATTTCAATTTGAATCTAACAAACATCAAACTAACAAATACTTACTTAAACAATAATACAAACATGAAATAAACATGAAAACAACTAATTAAACTTCTATTTTGAAATCTGAAAATTAATTTAACAAACAACATGAACACAATAGAAAATTATTTCAAAGATGAACAACGAACAAAACAAGGATTAAATCATTTAACGATTTTGGATCCGGAAAATATCAAACAAAATATGAACAAAAATAAAACTCAAAAACAACTAACCGGAGATGAATCAACGACGAACTTTGATTGTAAACAAATCTGTCCAAGCCTCGACCAAAGCTCGAACGAAGGACGACGAAGACGAAGAAGAAGTAGAAGCAGCGGCGGAGGAAGGAGGAGCAGCGGCAGCGTCGCGGACAGCCATGGCTGCTCGTCGCAGCTGGACACGGGCAGCAGCTGGTCGTCTACTGCTGCTGCGTTCAGCAGCTTATGGAGAAAATGGAGCAGCAGTTCGGGAAGCCATGGACGACGCAGAGGCAGCAAGAAAAAGCAACAAACATGGCGATGGGTTGACGACGAAGACGCAGCCATGGACGAGCCTTTTGAGCTTGACATGGAGAAGATGGGCTTCTTGGTGGTGTGTGCGCTTGTGTCGAAGGAGATTAAGCTGCTGGAGCTTAGCCATGGCAGCCATGGATGTGTGTTTTAGAGTTTGGAGAAGAAAGAAGAAAAGAAGAAGAAGAATGATAGGGGGGGCGGATGACTTAGGTCATTTTTAGGATTTTTTTTTTTTTGTTTTGTTTTGTTTTGTGTCTTTGAAATGCAAGATAGGGGTATTGGGTCTTTTGGGTTATGGACTGGGTCGACCCAGTTCGAAATGGACTGGGTCGTAGGGAAGATTGGGCCATTTTTTGGGCCTATGTCTTGAAATTGAAGAAGAGGCCTAATTCCGACTTTCTTTATATTTTCGCTCTCTTTTCTTCTTTTATTTTTTCTAAAACTAAATTATAAAAATACTTAAACTATTATTAAAAACTAAATTAAGTTATAAAAGCGCAAATTAACTCCCAATAACAATTAACGCACAATTAAGTATTAATTAAGCATAAAATTGTATATTTGGACATTAAATGCTAAAAATGCAAACGATGCCTATTTTTGTAATTTTTAATTTTTGTAAAACAATTTTAATTACTAACAATTGTAGAATTAAATACTACATGCAAAATGCGACATATTTTTGTATTTTTTATTAATTTAGCGAATAAACACGCACAGACAAATACAAATAATTCTTCAAAATATCACAAAATATCACAAAATTACACACCAAAGAAAAATCATTTTATTTTTGAATTTTTTGGGAGTAATTCTCATATAGGGCAAAACACACGTGGCCTATCCTTTGTTGTCAATCATCTTTCAAGACCTTCAATTGGCAATTCCCCATATGGTTCCTAATCTTATTCGACTTGTAGTGCCCGAAGGGTTTTCACTATCAAGCCTCTCTCATTTTGGTTTTTCTCTCAGCTTTCATCGCCTTATGGTGTCCGTGAAGATTTTCACCGATAAGACTCTCTCATTTGTATCACTTTTCCGCTGGGGATTTGGAGTGTTTCCGGTATGACTCTCTCTGCTGGAGATTAGAGTCCTTTCTGTTGTGGAACAGAGTGTTATGTTCGCCGGTAAGACTCTCATTTGTCTGACTTGGCATCTTTTGCAGACTGATCAGAAGGTCTTTCTTTGGACCGTAATGTGGTTTTTTTTGGATAAGCTTAGAAAGAAAGGGTATTAAAGGCTCAAACAAAATAAATTGGAGGTTTAAAATTACAACATTCGGAACCAATTTTGCTTACCACAAGCGCAACCCTTGCCCCAGTTTCTTGCTTGGGGATTATTTATTAATTTTTTTTTAATTTATTACACCATGCATACCATGCACATTATGCACACTATGCACCATATGACCGAGCTGTGAAGCGCCTACGTATCCTCTTTGAGGAATCAGGTCAAACGTAGTTCCCAATTCCTCTTTTTTCATTTGACTTTATTTTTTTTTTTTTTTTTGGTTACCATTTTTCTTTTCTTTTCTTTTTCGTTTTGTTGTTTTCTTTTCTTTTTTTTTTCATGTTTTCATGCCATGCTCGCGTTTTCTAGTCGTTTTTACTGATTCCGAATGAGGGGTATGAAAGAAAAATAAGTAAGGCTCAAAAAGGGGTAACGAAGGATAAAGTGTTTAGGTAGCAGAACAAAATGCCTTCGTCATTCCAGTCTTCAAAACATGCCAAATGCAAACAACACAACAAACAATAGATTTATAGTCTCTTCCGACGGTGCTGGGCTTGACAATTATGTTAAACATATGTTTGTTCATTTGTCACTTCTAAAGCACCGTTGGGCGACACTCTCATTCTCTTTTATTATGAACGACCCTCATGCCAATTTAGGCGAATCTTTATTTAACGGTTTTCTTTGTGTTTGCCCCAGTTCCACATGACTCGGGCTCCAAATAATCTCAAACCGTTCTTATTTCCTTTAAATGCTTTGATCACCTTCTCAGGGTTTTATGATTAACTTTTAAGACTAGGCCCAAACTGGGTGCGCATGTCATGTCCCTAGAATCGGCATTGAACAAAAATGATAAAAGGACTAAACAAAAAGATGACTGGAAATAATAAAAGACCGGATTTTGTATTAGACTACCGGTGAAATGGTTTAAATAACAAAACAAACAAAACAATTCCAGAACAAAATCCTAAAACAAACTGGACAAGACAACATCCGACTTATAACCCTAATAATCCGAACAACAGAAATGACAACAAAATGAGCCACCACAAGCTTCTCTCTTGCTGACCAAGGAACGAAACGTCCTCCCACTTTATCAAAATTGGCATTTTAGCCACTGAGCTTTGCATCAATACTGCCGAGACCATTACCAGCTTCAATCTCATCAACCTCCGTCGGCAAGTTCTCGAGGGGGTTCGAGTGCTCCATGTCACTGTTATTAATCACAACCCGCCCTTCTCGGATCATTTTCTCTACTTCCCTTCTCCAACTATGACAGCTCTCAATGTTGTGCCCTATGACATTGGAGTGGTAGGCGCATCGCGCTGCCGGATCAAAGCTCCTTGCAAGTGGATTTGGAGTACATGCGGGGAGTGGTTCAATCGAGCCAGCATGCCTTAGCCTTTCAAACAGACTGGCATAAGATACCCCGATAGGGGTGAGAGCCTTTTCTCGTTTCAGCAACCTCTTCATTCTTGCATGTTGACAGGGCCGGAAACCTGATCCAGATGGCTTTTGGTAGGCTTGTATGGGTGGGTAAGCATTTCGTGGAGTCGGGTACCTGGGAAGTGAGGTATGGCTTTTGAGGTCACGGGGAAAGAAGTGGTGTTGGGGAGCGGAGAAACATTGAAGAGTGATGGAGCTACTCGGATAGCTGGGAAAGCTGCCATAAATGGGTTGGGATGGAGAGTATGGAGAATCTTCCATTATGGTGTTGGGTGCTTGGGAAATGACCGAGTTCAAGAGGCTTGGAGGTGGAGGGGGTGGTGCTTTTCCCGTTATCCATGCCTGATACATGTCTGCCACATGCTGTCTCAGCATTTTCACTTCTTCTACCAACCTGTTGTTCTGTTCGACCAATTGTTGTCGGTCATCAGTACCGATCCACTCGGTTCTGCGGTTCTGAGCCATTGTCCTTTGATTTTGCTTTGCAGGGAGGAGTTACCACAACCAACCACTTTCTATATATGGACACATCAAAGGGAAGCCATAACGTTAGTGTTAGGGCATTGGACAGACAATCATGTATCAGAGATACAATGTACCTAAGCAGTTAGACAATTGTGCCCCCTGAAAATCTTCCACACTCTCTTTTATTTATTTATTATTATATTTTTTTATATTTTTTTTATTTTGGTGGTGGTCGAATCTTATGGAGATTGCCTACGTATCATGACCCCGCATGAATCAGACCGAGCGTAGTTCGGACCCAATAAAAGATAAACAATGCTAAACATTTTTTTTCAATTTTCATGTTAAAACAAACTGAGTTTCAAAGGTTTGAAGATGACCTACAAGCTGGAAAATCAAACAACCCACATATTCTAATTAAAAGATTTACAAACGGCCAATTTCTTTCCCCGTTTGACAAATGCAACCAAACGGTTATTTTTGCAAATGTGGCCCCCTCCAACTTTCACATGAATTTGAGGCCGGGGAGGATTATTTTAGGACACTTTACACACTTGTCCATTCTTTTACGAAAATAACCTTTCGACAACTGACAGATACTCTAAGGTTATTTCGGCAAGAACGGTTTAAGACGCGGCCGAAGTTGGCTCGGGTTATTTTGACGAAAAAAAAATCCAAACGGTATTCACCTGACCGCTGACTCTTTTTTTTTCTTTTCAAATTATACTAAAAACCTGATGTTGCAAACATGGCCCTTCAGCGCCTCGGGGACGAAGATTTATAGGGCTGTGTGGGTCAACTAGACCAAAATCCTAAACAGGACCCAAAAAAAGTGGCTGTTTATGCAAAGTCAGCCTTCCGGCGTCCCTCTCGGGAACATTCGGCTATTTTTGATAAAACAGCATCACCCGACTTATTTATGACTCCTTTTATCATTTTTCGAATTAGAAAAGTCAATATTGCAAACACGGACTTTCAACGCCTCGGGGACGAAGATTTTTAAGGCTGTGTGGGCCAACTGGTCAAAATCTTAAAAATGACCCAAAGGTGGCTGTTTATGCAAAGTCAGCCTCCCGGCGTCCCTTTCGGGAACATTCGGCTATGTCTTCATAAAACAGCGTCACCCGACTTCTCTATGACAAAATTAAAATTTTGACATGTTTTTTTTTTTGGCTATTTTAGCAAAAGGGAAGGTTGGACACCACTAGACTTATTTATGACAAAATAAAAAATTTTGACACGTTTTTTATTTATTTTTTTGGTTTTTGACTATTTTAGCAAAAAAAGGGGTTGGACCCGATGAGGGTTGCCTACGTATCTCACATCCGGTGAGAATCAAACCCGCGTAGTTCGGGCCTCGCGAATAAGTAAATGAACTAATATTTTTTTTCAATTGGAACTGTGAAAAAACTGCTTCAAAAGAAGAAAGGAAGTATATATTTTTTTTTTTGATTGATTTCTTTTTGAAAGAAAGACTTGTAAAAATTCCTTTTCTTTTGATTTGAACTTTGAGAATTTCGAAAGTAAAAGGAAGTTTTTTTTTTTTTTTGAATTTCCATTTGTTTTTTTTTTCTATTCTAAAGAGAAAAAAAAATATTTTTGGAATTTTACTTTTGATAAAAGAAATGCTTCTAAAAAATATTTTTTGAATTTTGAATTTTCTTTTCAATTTTGAAAGAAGTATCAAAATATTTTCGGATTTTTTTTTTTAAAAGAAAACATTTTTATTATTTTTGTTTTATCAACAATGGAAAATAAAGATATTTATATTATTTTTTGCAAGACATATCTTTTTTGGAATTTTACTTTGAATTTTCTTGGCAAGACAAATACTCTTTGCAACAAATAAAGATATATATATTTTTTGGAAAGAAAAAAAACTTTTCGGATTTATATATATATATATATATTTGCAACAAATAATGAAAGACTTTTTTTTTATTTTTTTATTTTTTTATTTTTGCATTTTCATAAGCAAATAAATAATATAAAAAAAATTATTTTAAAAATAAGACTCTTTTTCATTTTCATTTTCATGGCAAGACAAACTATATATTTTTTCTATTTTTATTTTTGAAAAATAAAACACAACAACGACTCTTTTTTTTCTTAGCTTTTAATAAAACAAACTAATAAGACATTTTTTTTATTTTCTCAAAATTTCGGTAGAGTTTTGACAGTATTTGGGCATTTGTTTTCTTTTCAAAAATAAACAATCAATTCCCGAACCGCTATTTCTTTTTTTCAATTTCAAAATATTATTCCTGATATTCACAAGTCAGTCAACACACAAGTCCGAATCAAATTAATGCGCAAGTAGTAACAAGTAAGATGCATCAGGATGGTCATTTTCATTTTTGGTGCACCTGTCCTAGACAGACTCAACCCCTGTGTTGAGCCTCCAAAGTCAGATGCACGTGATGCAAACAAACGTTCCTACTAGGGATCCGGCATGTGGCTTTGTTATACTAGGTTCAGAACCTGGGTGTTTGTTCTAGACCTGGCTTACCCGAGCGGACAGCTCGAGCCGAGGGGGGTAGCGTACCGGGAATACAGAAGCTTCACCGGCTTAGCAACTTGTCCGAACCTCGTTCTAAATTGGGATTTGACACTATACAGAAAAGAAGTCGTACGAAGTACACCCTTCTTCATGATTTAGAAGACTCAGAGAGGAGATGGGTTTCGGCACAGTTTATACACAGTTCACGTAATATCAAAGCGGTAAAAGCAGCATTTAGCACATTAGGCTCAATCATGTAAAAATCAGATAAAACCAAATATAACAATTTATATGAGCTCGAATTTCTAACCCTGAACCACTGGTTCTGGGTTAAGTCCCCAGCAGAGTCGCCAGAGCTGTCACACCTCCTTTTTCCGGCACCGCGAGGTGCGTAGGGAGTTTTTTCCAATTAAAGGACAGTCGAAACGGGATTGGTTTAATTATTGATTCAATGTTTCAATTTCAGTTTAAATAATTCTGTTGAGTTCTGTGTGTTGATTTAAATTCAGTTCACTTTGTTTCAATTGGGATTCGACCTTAATCATTTAGCTGTCAATAAGTTTGGTTATAGCTGTTAGTCAGATTTAGTTTTTAAATTTTTGGTAGCTTGAACAGATTTCAGAATTAAAAGTTTTTAATACAGTTGAATAGTTGTATTAGGAGGCAGTAATATTAAGGGGTTTTCAGGGCTGATTTGGGAATGAAACAATTAGGTTTATATTTTAGTGGTAGTGCTTTGTTAGTGGGGTATTAATTAATACACTAATGGGGAACCAAAGGGATTGGGGGCTGAATTTAAGGAAAAACTTTCCTTAGTGGGATTTTAGTGGAAAATTCTGATTTTCAATAAGAAAAAGGGTTGGGCAGTAGGTTGGAGAGGGGGCAGACTTTTATAAAAGGATGTTGAGGATGGAAGTTAAAGGGGGGACTGATTTTTAAACCTTAGAGAGAGAGAATTGCAGAAAGAAAACCAAGAAAAAAAAGAGAGAGAAGAAGACTGAAAGGGGGCTTCTTTAATCAATCTAAGGGAGTTCTTTGGAGAGCTTTAAAAAATCAGTTTTGAGCTTGACAAAAGAAAGTAATTTTGAGAGTTGAGGATTAGTTCTTGAAAGTTTAATCAGTTTTAGAGTTTGTTTTCTTCAGTGCTTTAAGTCCTTTTCAGTTGTGAGGGAGGTACTGTTCTATTGACAAATACTGTTCCATTGAGAAATTGTGAACTTTGTTAGTTGTTTTCCATAACTTGTTGGTTGTTGAGTTGAATCACTGGTGGTTGAAGTTCAGAGTTTCATTTCAAGTAGCCATGGGTCCAATTAAACTAGTTTTGGTACGAGTAGTGGCCAGTTGACATTTTCAAGTGTTTGCTGGGTATCTTCAAGTCTAAACTGGTCTATCCGAGGTAATTCTGGGGTTTATTTGTTGGTTACTGTTGTTGAGATTTGCTGAGTTGTTCCTGTTAGCTGTTACAACTGCT
This sequence comes from Nicotiana sylvestris, assembly GCF_000393655.2. Taxonomy (NCBI): domain Eukaryota; kingdom Viridiplantae; phylum Streptophyta; class Magnoliopsida; order Solanales; family Solanaceae; genus Nicotiana; species Nicotiana sylvestris. Next base: position 210,244,910 of record NC_091059.1, read on the forward strand.
GCTGACCCTATTCTTCCTTTTATCTCCTTGTAATTCCAGGTATTTTTCTACAGCTTCCATTGATGTATGAAAGACTGAATCAAGCCAATGTATAGTTGATATTTGAAGAAATGGCATAAGGCTTCTGTTAATCTAATTTCAGCTCGTTTAGTAGTCAATTAAATGCACAGTGGTAGTGATAGGGACTTAGACGATTTGAACATTTATAATTTGTGTAAACTCTGGACTGTATTGACTGATGGATTGTTGAACATGAGTTTGCTCGTTTGAACTATTAATTGTTGTGTTTGTGTATTTAGAGATACTTATGTGTTTTAGTGGGGTACTAGTAGTAATTGACTCCTTATTGGATTAATAGTGCCTGTTGGTTTTTAGCAGATTTCTGTGTGTCATAAATCAGCCTAAAAACATTGCAAATTGTAATCCAGTGGATTGTGGAATGTCGAAGTAGTGTAATTATTTCTTATGATTGTAGGGGTTTCATATCTAGTAGTGGTAATGTGAGAGGGTTTAAGATCCTAAGTTCTAATTGCTACGTAAGAATGTGAAATCAAGAGCTAAGGGTAAATGTGTAGCTTCATATCTGATAGGAACAAGCAAACACTGAAGGGTTATGTGCTGGAAATGATAATTGAACTTGTGTTAAAGTCTACGGGTTAAAATGATGTCAAGGTCAAATGCAAAAATCAGGATTTCTGAATTGACGCAAGTATAAAGATTAAATTTGCCGATTAGTTACATTCATACAATAGTTGATTAAACTGGGCTGCTGTAATTCCTACGGCTCAAATGATTCTTGTCCGGCCTATGACATCTCATGTGTGTCACACCTCATTTTTCCGCCCCCGCGAGGGTACAATGGAGTTTTTCCAATTAAAGGACAATTAAAACGGGATTTGTTTATTTATTTCAGAGTCGCCACTTGGGAGATTTAGGGTGTCCCAAGTCACCAATTTTAATCCTGAATCGAGGAAAAGAATGACTCCATATTACAGTCTGCGCACCAGAAATTCGGATAAGGAATTCTGTTAACCCGGGAGAAGGTGTTAGGCATTCCCGAGTTCCGTGGTTCTAGCACGGTCGCTCAACTGTTATATTCGGCTTGATTATCTGATTTTATACAAATATGAACTTATGTGCAAAATTTTATCTTTTTACCGCTTTCTTACTTATTGTTATTATTTTACGAGAATTGCAACGTCGTGGAAACATATCTCGAACCACGTTACATCAATGCACCCGTAGTTGTTTGGCATATCTCGACTCGGTTGAGATTTGGATTTGGGTCACATAAATGTGCACCCGAGTTAAGGAAAATAAATTATTAAAGGCGCGCCTAAAGCAACTAGCGTCTTGTTATTTTGGGGAAGGCCGTAAAATTCGCTAAACGGCCTGTCCTCGAATTCTAAGTATTTTAATATATACATTTAGAGGGCCCCGCAGCTTGTGCATTTTTTGTTTGTCGAGGCTCGTCTCATTCATTATTAAAAAGAATTTGCAACGTCATGGAAATGCATCTCAGACCACGTCACAATCAATGTACCCGTGATTAGAGACACATTTCGATTTCGTTGAGATTTGGATTTGGGTCACATAAATGTGCACCCGAGTTTAAGGAGATAACATTATTAAATACGCGCCTAAAGCGACTAGCGCAGGGTTATTTTGAGAAAAGGCCGTGAAGTTCGCTAAGCGGCCGATCCCGAGTTCTAAGTAATTAACACATACTGAGGGTCCTGCAAATTTTTTATTATTATTTTTTATTTGACGAAGCTCGTCTCACTTATTTATTTATTTATTTTTAAAAGGAAAGTAACTACATTTCTATTTTTATTTGTCTCTAAATAAAGAAAAATCCTAGTTAATTACATGCTAAAAAAACCGTAACTTATTTAATTAATAGATTACAACAGATGCTAACGAAAATTATACTTGAACTTGTAAAAATGAAAAATTGTTTCGCGCCTTATTCCATAAGCTAATATTACTAAAAATGGAATTATGTATATAAAAAACGTACAAGATTGACTAACGTTACTACAATTAGCCATTTTTAACTGTGGTGAGGTTAACTAAATGATCAAAGCTATAGACTAATTCATTAACCCTAATGGATTCGCAATTTAACTATACCTTTATTGAAACTACTCTACATTAGTGTAAGTATACTTAATTATTAATACATAAAATTATCGACTACGACCTTTATTTATTTATTTATTTATTTACTTTTATTATTATTATTGGAGCTATAATGTTGACACTACCCAACCACCTTATTTTTACATTTTTATCAAGTCCACAATCTATCTATGTGAGATTATTTGTAACATGAATTAATGCCAATACTGATGAGAGTATAATCACTTAAGAGGACTAATGGAAATTAGTTTTAACCATCTAAACGAAATACTAATTGGGTTTTGACTAAGTACTCTATCTCATTTATGGACTACTTGAATATATGCATGGAAACAAACAACTAACTAGAGATATGCTACTTATCATGATTTACCCCATTAATCTAATAAAATTGAAAGGTTCATGTTATATCAGCGCATGACCATTTATACGATTTCTTCTCTTTTCAATCCAATTATACAAAAAAAAAAACAGTTCCTAAAAAAAACTAAATAGACCAGATTGTCTACTATCTGCTTTATTGAAGCGGTTCGATTTTATTGCTGCATTTCAACTTCAAAGCTTTATCACTACAAAATTCGAATGTGTACCTGGAATTCGAACTACAAATAGAGAAAAGAGGTCAGGAGCAACAATGTACAGCAGTAGCACAGCAACAGAATCTCACAGCAAATAACAGCAACAAAACAGCAATAACCAATGTAACAATGGTCAGAACCAAACTGAAAACCCCAGAAAGCTTGACTGAAAATCAGTAGTACTAAACGCAATCCAACAGATGGCAGTAACAAAGTTCTGATTTCAGCAGTAAAGAAAAGAACCTCACTTTCAGTTTTTAGCTCTCAAAGACTGATTTTTAGTTCTGAAAAATTAGCCTATCTCTCACTTTTAAGTTCTGAAAATTTCTGTTCTCTCAACTTCCAGTCTCAATCCTTTTTTTTTCCAGTCCCTTTCTCTATATCAACTCCCCTTATTTATAGGCTAGAACTAAACATTATTTATTCAAAGCTTTTCACTTTCAGCCTGTATATTCCCTCTCATGTGCATCTATACACTTTTATCATTAATCTCATGCTTATTTTCTGATTTTCCACCCTTAAAGATACCAGACAGGGTGTATTCTGCACTACTAATTCCCTTTTCATTAAATAATTCATTAATTATACACTGAATATTAACTGGCAGGCTACTAACACTAATCATTTTAAATCTTTTAACACCCAAAAATACCCCTGAAAAATCCCCTATTATTATTGCCTTGCCCTCACTCTTAGCAATATGTATTTAAACCTCTCTGATTTACAACTATACCAAATCACTACACAGCTACAACCAATCCTTAAGTCAAATTCACACAAAATGATTCAAGCATCAAAACATACCAACGAAGTGATTCATGCTGCATTCGTCCAAACAAAGCAGTCATAAACTAACTATTCGACGAAGTTGTTCAAATCGAATGTAGCTTATAACGCACACTCAAACAAACAAAAGAAAAATCTTGACCAAATAAAAAGGTCTTGAAGAAGAAGGAGAACTAATGAACAAAACAAGATTACAAAATAACACTTTAAACAAAGAATCAATAATCCGAAAAATAGAATAATAAAAAAAAACAAGATTAGGAACAACATTTAAAACCAAAGCCATAACAGAAAATAAATAAAAATGAACTAAATAATCTTGAAAGAAAATCCTAAAACTTGAACGAACCCAAGTAGAGCACGGAGTTGAACTATTGGAGGTTGAACGGACTGTTTTGTGGACGTTAAAAAAAAGGACGAAGCAGCAGCTGGATGTTTGGACTATGGCGGATTAGCATGGAGGGACGAGGGTGTCGTGGCGTCGAGGAGTAGCAGCGATAGCTGCTGCTTGACGGTGGTTGCTGGGCGATGCAGCAGCAATGGCTGCTGCTTGACGGGTGGTTGTTTGGTGGTGGGGGAGTAGGGTCGGGAACAACGGTAGGTTGGGTTTGGGTGGAGCTGAAGCTCGTAGCGGGCGGCAATGGTGGATGTGGTCAGTGACGACGCAGTAGCAACAACTATGGTCGTCGGCTTCAATGGAGGAGTGGTCGACGATGGTTGCTGGATGGCGGGCAGTAGGTCGACGGGCTGCTGGGTTGTTGCTGTTGGTCGTGGGACGGAGAGGGAGTAGGGGCGACGGTGTGGGGTTGAGGATGAAGAAGAACGTGAAGCAGCAGCAACAGCGACAGCTGCTGCTCGACGGGGGTCCGGCAGTGACGACGCGGGGGAGTGGAGGCTGGTGGTTTTGGCGACGCGAGGGTGCCGGACTGTTTGGGAGTCGGACGCATATGGTTTGGGTAGGGTTCCGACTGGTTTGGGTGAGGGTGGTTTTGGGTAGGGTTTTCATTCTTCTTCCTTTAGGAGGAAGACGATGAATAGTCCGTCCCTTTTTCAAAAATCTGTCAAAGTCCCTTTTTAAAATCCCCCCTTTTCCAAAAGTAGGCCGTGTATTTTGTATAGGTGCAAAGAAAAATGGACCCCCATGCGTGGTGGGGTTCAAGACTTGTGTCCCCCACGCGTGGTGGGGTTTCCCGTGTGTCGGGTTCCGTCCGTGTTCCCCACGCGTGGTGGACTCGGATTATTATGGGCTAGGCCCGAAAATTAAGCCTAAAATCGGGTAGTTTGAACCCGAATATTATTCTTTTGCCTGGACCCGAGAAATAAGAACACGACGTTGCTCAACTAATTATATAAGCAAAATAACTACCAAAAGACTAATATTTAAGACAAAACTATATCTTTTTAAATATTTTTTCAAGATTAAAATAGCTACAAAATATTAACTATTTTTGTAATTTTCGTTTTTATATAAAGATAAAATATGAAGTACTATATTTTTTTTATTATTATTATTTTGTATTTTTCAAAATTAAAAGGACTACAAAACATTAATAGAACTATATATTTTTTTTATTTTTTTTATTTTGATAAAGCTAAAATTCTAAATTGAGATACAAACTAAATTGACTCCAAAAATACTAATTAAACTCCTAACAAAAATTATCATACACAATTAAACACCAATAAAAATAAAATTGCTTAATTTGACATTAAATGCTAACAATGCAAAATATTCCTATTTTTGTGACTTTCATTTTTTGTAAAACAAACTTAATTAAATACTAAATGAAAATGTGATATATTTTATATTTTTATTAATTAAAACAAATAAACATGCACTCATAAAAATACAAATAATTATACAAAAATACCACACAAAAATAACAAAAATTGCACACAAAGGAAAATTATTTTATTTTGAATTTTTTTTTTGGGAGTAATTCTTTCATAGGGCAAAAATCACATGCTTACAATGTGTTCCCCAATAATCAGACCTGCTGATAATCAAAACCACAAGGAAAAATCTGTAAGGAATTTGGACGCTTAGGAGTCCCAACGAGATAGTTTTTTTTTTGGATAAGATTTGGGCCTGAACTTGTTTAAGGCCCGACCTCGGGCACCTTTTTCCCCTGTACAATTGAATAAATCTTTTTTTTTCTTTTGGGCTGTTATTAAGATCAATTTGTCGAAGGTCATGTGATGTATATTAGAGTTTGCTTGATTTCATATCATGATGCAATACGTTCAATGTCGGTCCATACAAGTTAATTAGGACCTTTGTTCCATTTTTTAGAGACAAACAAAGATAGAAAATCATAGTTGCTTTTAGGTTTGCCTTTAAATAAAAATGAGATGAACCTTGCCAAATAAAATGCATAAATTGCGGGACCCTCGTTAAATGTATATATTAAAAATATTTAGATTCCGGGATGGGCCGTTTAGCAAAATTTTACGGCTTCACCCAAAATAATAATACGCTAGTCGCTTTAGGGGCGCCTTTAATAATTTACTTTATTAAACCCGGGTGCACATTTATGTGACCCAAATCCAAATCTCAACGAAGTCGAGATGTGTCGTTAATCACGGGTGCATTGATTGTGACGTGGTTTGAGATGCATTTTCATGACGTTGCAAATTCTTAAAAAAAATAATAAATTAGTCGAGCCTCGACAAACAAGAATACACAAACTACGGGGCCCTCAACGGACAGTTATTTCGAATGCTTAGATTTCGAAATAAGCCGCATAGCGAACTTTACGACTTTTCTCAAAATAACAACGCGTTAGTCTTTAGGCGCGTATTTAATAATGTTATTTTCCTAAACTCGGGTGCACATTTATATGACCCAAATCCAAATCTCAACAAAGTTGGGATGTATCAAAAATTGCGGGTATATTTATGTGGCGCAATTCGAGATGCATTCTCACGACGTTGCAATTCTTTGAATAAATAATAACAAAGCGGTAAACAGTTAAAATTTGCACGTAGGTTCATAATTGTATAAAATCAGATAATCAAGCCGAATATGATAGTTGAGCGACCGTGCTAGAACCACGGAACTCGGGAATGCCTAACACTTTCTCCCGGGTTAATAGAATTGCTTATCCGAATTTCTGGTGCGCAGACTGTTAAACAGAGTCATTCTTTTCCTCGATTCGGGATTCAACCGGTGACTTGGGACACCACAAATCTCCCAAGTGGCGACTCTGAACCTTTAAATAAAATTCCGTTTCGATTGTCCTTTAATTGAAAAAACTCCCTTTACGTCCCTTAGCGGGGGCGCAGGCGAAAAAGGAGGTGTGACATGTTTATCTGATTTAGTGACTAACACTTCGACTTTGCAGGCCCAGCAGAACGGCGAGCTGGTGGAGCAGCTTCGAGAAGTACTCTAGGTTAAAGAGTCCGAGACCTTGGGGTGGAAGCAGCATATGGATCGTCTCGCTTCGAAAAAGGACACTCTTAGGGCCCAACTGACTTTGGTCGAATGTCAACTTCACAATGTGAAGGTGGATAGCGTGGCCCGGAGCTGGAAGATTGAGGAGCTCGAAGCTAAGTCGGCCGCCGAAATTACAAAGGCTAAATTTGAGGCGGAGTCATTTGTTGCCTCTTATCGAGCTGACGCCGAGGCTGCTAACATTCGGGCACAGGAGATCTCTATTGCTAGTGAAGTCAAATGTCATGCGCTGTCGACCACGCCAGGCGACAATCCCGGAGAGAGACTCTCGAGGAAGTGCATGCTCGTGGCTTTGACCTCATAGCCAATATTGAAAAGGCAAAAGCTTTGGATGTCGCTCTACTCTTTGATGTTTTAGACTCTGCTAGTGGTTTCGAGAGCGGAGGATATGGGGATGAAGCCCCTGAGGAGGAGGTTCTTGAAGATGTGTCTCCCGAAGATGCAACTCCTAAAGTAGATTAGGCCTTTAGGATTTTTTCCTTTTTATTTTATGTGTGGCTCCGTGTGGCCATTGTATATATTCTTCATGTATATAAAGAATTCCTTTCTTTCCGCTTCGTCTCCAATTTGCTGTGAAGTTTACTCCATTTTCGTTTCGTGAAGAATTAGTTTTTGATGTCATAACTTTAATGATTGAGTGAGCATCGGCTCAGACTCAAAATAAAACAAACCCTTAGTTGTTTTTAGTAATCGATGGGCTATCTTATAATAGAATACCTCTTAAAGTTTTTTGGTGAATCCTCGAGATATGCTTAAGTCGATTTTGTGCGAGCTCGGGATGGTGGGACCCTTAGGTCCGAGTTGAGTTAGAACAAAGGTCTCGAACTCTGAATGTTTTGACCCTTAGGTTCTTTTAGACTGGGCCAATATGGCCTTTAAGAGATGGCTATGATTTTTCCTTTTCGGCTTAAAAGACTTAGTAAAAATTTCTTTATGTTTATGCCTTGGCATGCATCTTTTACCCGTTGGATTTTTTTGAGGGTTTAGTGTCGATCGAAAATCTTTTATTTTTAGCGCCTTAGCACAAGTTTGTATGTGAAAAATTCGATACCTCTTAAGTTTTTTCGAGGGCTGATTTTATCGAAGCCCTTCGATTATTTTGCCGAGGGTAGCCTTTACTAACCGATTTTCATAGAATTCGAAGGCCTATTTTTATTATGGAATTCGGACATATCCGAGTCGCATTATTTCAGCCGTAGCCTTTAATATGGTCGTAGCCTTCGGGTGTGTGTTTTAGACTTATATCCCGATAACATTTCGAACTTGTTCGAAATGTTAGTCCCCGAGTATGATGGACTTGGCCTTTGCGTCGAGGTATGCCTCGTTGAGGTTTTATAAATTCAAGTTTAGACAGCTCAAATATGTTAATTGTCGATGACAGTCCCCGAGTATTCAAGGTGTTTTTGCGTTTTGGCCCTTGAGCCAATTCTCACATAATCACAAATATGGAGCTCGTATCGTAGCAAATTACTTTGAGACACGAAGTGTTTGATATAGAAAGAATACTTCTTTAAATAATTCATACATCCGTACATGTTTTGCCATCGGGGCTCGACTATTCTACATGGATACGGTTCATCTGACCGTTTGGCCCATTATAATGTTTTTCTATCGAGGCCCTCTTTGGCGTGAAGTATTTTTCTCGAAAATATGACATCCAAGGGTGATGCCCCCTAATATTCGAGGTTGATTGAAAAGAAGCCTTGGATACTGTTGAATTCTCCTTAGGTAGCATATAGTTGTTGCCTAGTTAAAAACCTCACAGGAAAAATCCATTTGGGATAAAACCCGACCTAAAGGAAAAAGAATGCAACACATGCTTTTAAACCTAAGGTCTTTGTGTAGAAAGGTTCTCTTCAATGTGTTTGATCGAAACGTGCAATAAGTTAGTATTAAACACAAAGAGAAAAAGGGGAGAATGGTCGTACCTTAGCAATAATATCGTTTGAGTAGTGATACATTTCAATTGTTTGGAAATTGTTTGCCTCCCATCGTGCCTAGTTTGTTGGATCCTTTTCTGATAACTCCGATGACTCGATATGGTCCTTCCCAATTCGGGCCCAGTTTCCCTTCATTTGGGTTTCGAGTATTGAGGGTGACTTTACTTTGAACTAAGTCCCTGATTCCGAAGTGCCGAAGGTTGGTCCTTCTATTATAATATCTCTCGATTATTTGCTTCTATTAATAGCTCGAGGCTAGTATTCATAGCCTCGCGATTTGATTCCTCCGATATATGTCAAAAACTGGCGCGGGGTTCCCTGACCTCGACTAGAATCATGGCGTCGGAGCCATATACTAAAGAGAATGGGGTTGCCCCCGTGCTGGACGTCGTTGTTGTTCGATATGCCCAAAGAACTTTGGGTAGAACTTTTCATTTCCCTTTAGCGTCATTCAACCATTTCTTCAAGTTTTGAATGATATTCTTGTTTGTCAATTCGGCCTGTTCGTTTCCGCTCGGATGATATGTTGTTGATAAAATCCTTTTTATTTTGTGTGCTTCGAGGAACTTTGTTACCTTGTTGTCGATGAATTGCTTGCTGTTGTCGTATACGATTTTGGCAGGTATCCCGAATTGACACGCGATGTAATCCTAGGTGAAGTCAATAACTTCTTAATCTCTGACCTTCTCGAAGGCCCGTGCTTCCACCCATTTAGAAAAGTAGTCACTCATAAACAAAATGATTTTAGCTTTACCTGGGACCATTGGTAGAGGACCGACGATATCCATTCCCTATTTCATGAAAGGCCATGGGGACAGGACTGAGTAAAGTTTCTCTCTGGGCTGATGAATCATTGGTGCAAGCCTTTGACATTTATCACATTTTCTAACAAACTCCGTAGTGTCTTTTTCCATGTTATCCCAGTAATACCCCGCTCTAATAATTTTGCGAATCAAAGACTCGACGCCGGAGTGGCTTCCATAAGCACCTTCGTGGATCTCTCGTAGAACATAATCGGTGTCCCCCGACCCTAAAAATATCACCAACGGTCCATCGAACGTCCTTTTGTATAATGTTCCATCTTCATCCAATGTGAACGTAGCAGCCTTGGTTCGTAGAGCCCTCGACTCTTTATGATCCGATGGGAGCTTTCCATTTTTCAAATATTTGATATACTTGTTCCTCCAATTCCAAGTCAAACTTGTAGAATTTATCTCGGCATGGCCCTCCTTGACCACAGATCTCCATAATTGGACGACAGTCCACGGGATAATATCATCTTCCTCAACTGATGACCCCAAGTTTGAAAGTGCATCTACCTCACTATTTTGATCTCGAGGTACATGCATGGTCTAGAGTCCATTCCTCAAAGCGGTGCAAGGTTACCTGTAGCTTGTCCAAATATCTTTGCATTCTATCCTCTCAAACTTTGAAGCTTTTGTTTACTTAGTTTACCACCAATAGAGAATCGCACTTGGCTTCAATGACTTCTGCCCCCAAGCTTTTAGCTAGCTCGAGACCTACAATTATGGCCTCATACTCGGCCTTATTATTAATCAACCTAGAAGTTTTGATAGATTGTCTTATAGTTACTTATTGGTAGCTTCAAAACAATGCCAAGCCCGGACCTTTTCATATTCGAGGCACCGTTTGTGAAGAGGGTCCATACCCTGATGATGTACCCGATTTTAGTGGAAGTTTCTTCTCTACTTCGGGTACGAGGGTTGGTGTAAAATCGGCCATGAAGTCAGCTAAGATTTGAGACTTAATGGTCGTTCGAGGTTGATATTCGATATCTACCCACCAAGTTTGACGACCCATTTAGCCAATCGGCCCAATAACTCGGGTTTGTGCAAAATATTTTGAAGAGGATAAGTGGTTAACACACATATAGAGTGACACTGGAAATATGGCTTTACCTTTCTAGATTCGCTTATTAATGTAAGTGCCAATTTCTCTAAGTGTGGGTACATAGTTTCAGCATCTCCTAAGGTTCGACTTACGTAATAAACATGAAATTGCGTACATCGCTCTTCTTGAACTATCAAACCATTTACCGCTATTTTGGATACAACCAAGTATAAGTACAACTTCTCTTCTGCCTTCGGAGTGTAGAGAAGAGGCAGGCTCGATATGTATCGTTTCAATTCCTCTAGTGCTTGCTGACATTCCGGGGTCCATGCGAAATCATTTTTCTTTTTGAGTAAAGAAAAGAACTTGTGGCTTCTATCTGATGACCTCGAGATGAATTGCCCCAAGGCAATTATCCGTTCGGTTAGCCTTTGCACGGCTTTCACACTATCTACGACAGTTATGTCCTCGATGGCCTTAATCTTATCGAATTTGATTTCGATTCCCCTATTTGATACCATGAAGCCGAGAAATTTGTCCAAGTCGACCCTGAAGGCACATTTTTTAGGGTTAAGTTTTATGTTGTACTTCCTCAAGATTTCGAATGTCTCCAACAAATGAGTCAAATGGTCCTCTGTGCACACGGACTTAAATAGCATGTCATAAATATAAACTTCCATTGACTTACCTATTTGTTCTTCGAACATATTATTTACTAGGCGTTGGTAAGTAGCTCCTGCGTTTTTTAGCCCGAAGGGCATTACATTGTAACGGTATGTTCCAAACATAGTGATAAACGGGGTCTTCTCCAGGTCCTCTGGGTTCATCTAAATTTGATTGTACCCGGAGTAGGCGTTGAGAAAGGTAAGGATCTCGTGGCTAGTCGTGGCATCGAACATACGATCGATGATAGGCAGTGGAAAAGAGTCGTTAGGGCATGCCTTGTTGAAATCTTTGTAATTTACGTACATTCTAAGTTTGTTCCCCTTTTTAGGGACTACAACTACATTTGATAATCACTCGGGGTATTTGATCTCCCGAATGGACCCTATTTTAAGAAGTTTAGTAACCTCATCCTTTATGAATGTATGCTTCACCTCGGACTGGGCCTTCTCTTTTGCTTTACCAGTTTGAATCTGGGGTCTAGGCTTAGCCGGTGAGTTATTATTTCCGGTGGGATCCTTGTAATGTATAAATGAGACCATGCAAAACAATACATGTTATAGATAAGAAATTAAATGAGTTTTTTTCTGAGTTCGAGGGTTAGCCCCGTTCCAAGGTATACCTTTCGCTCGGGCATATACTCGATCAGTATGACCTATTCCAGCTCCTCGACCGTTGACTTGGTTGCATCTGACTCTTCGGGAATAACGAAAGTTCGAGGAGTAAGGAAGTCCTCTTCTTCTTCTTCGATTACCTTTTCTCCGATTCGGACGATGCTGGGGACGGTGATTTCTATTTGGCCGCCTGCTTATCTTTGATGCTCAATTTTTTCGAGGTCAAAAGTGTTGATACCGGCGTCACCTCATCGACTGGAAACATTTCCTTTGCTGCGTATTGTTCTCTGTAAACTATTTTCACATCATCCATTTCTGGTAATTTCATCATTTGATGAAGGGTCGCCGGTACTGCCCTCATGTTGTGGATCCCTGGACTCCCAAGTAATGTATTATATCTCATGTTGCCTTAGATGACATGGAGTTTTGTATCTTAGACGGTCCCAGCCACGTTCACTGGCAGGATTATCTCCCCCATTCGTTGTTTCACTTGCCATGTTGAAGTCGTTTAGGACTCGAGATACAGGTACAATTTGGTCCTGCAGGTCGAGCTGCTCTACGACCTTTGATATGATTATGTTTGTCGAGCAACCTAGATCCACTAGAACACTTTTAACTTGAATTTTATTTGACAAAATAGAAATTACCAAGGCATTATTGTGTGGCTGAGAAATGCCTTCCGTTTCCTCGTTATTGAACGATAGGATGCCCTCGGGCACATACTCTGAGTCCATTTTTCTCTGGTAATCGACACCTTGGTACGTTTGAATATAGGCCCTTGTGGAACATCGACCCCACCAACGATCATAAGAATTACATGTTGCGGCTCTTCCTGGTCATTCTTTCTGTTGGCGTTTCTTTCTCTGAAGTGATTCTTAGCTCGATTACTGAGAAACTCTCGAATATGACACTCGTTGAACAATCGAGTTACCTTCTCCCTAAGCTATCTGCAATCTTCGGTCCTATGGCCATGCGTGCCATGATATTCACACATCAAGTTTGGATTTATTTGAGAAGGATCGGTTTGTATAGGTATGGGCCACCTAATGTCTTTGATCCTTCCGATAGCCGATGCGATCCCCGATGTATCAACACTGAAATTATACTCCGATAACCGAGGTGCTTCTGCGGGATCGGTATGTTTATCAAAACCATTCTTACTCATAAGTCCCCGAGAACTTTGTCCTCGATCATTTCTTTGATCATTCCGAGAAGTGTTGCATCCCGAACTGTTGTTTCTTCGATCTGTGACATATGGCTGATATCGTTCCCTATTTGATCTTGGTTCCCTGTTAGTATCCCTCGGGGCCTTAACTGTCAATCTATTTGGATGAACTGATCTTGAGGGGGCTCCCATCTGGTCGTCCTCGACCCTGATCTTCGATTGGTAACGATTATGTACATCTGCCCAAGTTACAGTTGGATACTCGATCAGATTTTGCTTCAACTGTCGTGACGTGATCGAACTCCGCTCGTTCAACCCATGTGTAAAAGCTTGCACGACCTAATCATCTAAGACTGGTGGTAATTCCATTCGCTCTATTTGAAATTGGGATACGAACTCCCTTAGCACTTTATCACGCATCTGTCTTATCTTAAAAATGTCTGATTTCCTTTTCGCAACCTTTATGGACTTGGCATGTGCCTTCATGAAGGCGTATGCTATCATAGCAAACAAATCGATAGAATTCACTGGTAAGTTGTGATACCAAATCATTGCTCCCTTTGACAAAGTTTCCCCAATTTTTTTCAACAAAACCAACTCGATCTCATCATCATTTAAGTCGTTTCCTTTAATCTCGCAAGTGTACGAGGTGATGTGTTCATTAGGATTGTTCGTCCCGTTGTATTTAGGTATATCGGCCATATGGAACTTTTTAAGAATGGGCTTCGTAGCCGCACTATGAGTAACTAGCTTCTGTACGAAATTTTTGGCATCCAAACCTTTTAAGACCAGAAGTGCCCCCCGGTATTTAATCAACACGGGAGTTATATGTATCCATTTTCTTGTCATTATCTTCAATCTGTTTACTCCCGACTCGATTCTTTTGGTGAGCTCCTCGAGCATCTTCATGATCGCAGGATCAGTCCCCGATCCATTACTGCTCAATCTTTCTGGCACCGGCTCAGTACAGCGAATGATTTCTGGTTCGACCACACTTGGAGTTTTATGCTGACTTTGAAGTTGAGCGATAGCAACCTGTTGAGCTTGTAGCATCTCGAATATTACTTGGAGGCTAACTCCCCCATATGTTATACCCTATGTTCCTTGGCCATCAGATCGGACTTCCCTGCGTACACTTCCTCCGGGGTCGGCGACTGAGTCTGCATTCAAATCAATGTGTGAACTAACGTCGACTGGTTCTACATTCGGCACCTCCCCAGGGTTAATCGGTGGTACACCGGCTCCCGGAGCAACTACATTGTTGTTTTCCCGTGAAATCCAAGACCATCATCGCCATGTACGGGTGCGTTTTGTGAGTTTGACATGTTTTAACCTGAGAATAAAAATTCTTGACAAGAACAAGTGTGAAAATAACGCGTGTTATCGAAATCAGTACTTAAGTAATCACTATTATCTTTAGCCCCACGGTGGGCGCCAAACTGTTTACCCTAAATCCGAGTAACAATTAAACTTATTTTCTTGTTTTAAAGATATGTGATTTAATCCAATACTAATTGATAAACAAGAAACCTAATGTATAAGTTTATGAGTAAGGCAAATCAAACTAGTCGTGTAAGCAGACCTTGACCTCGAACAAGGGCGACCTCAAGGTAAATGAACAAGAACAACAAGATTAATAAAATAATAATAAGACGATTCAGATGAACAGTAGGCAAGAAAGTGAAAATGTATATTCTCTTCTCAATGATTGATGATGCGTTACAAATGATTTGGGTCCCCTTTATATAGTAGAAGAATCCTAAATAAGATAAAATTCTAATTGTACTAGGGAATCTTATTATACAGCTGTCTAACCACCTAGTACAAATCCGTTCCGGAATTTACGTCGTGATCTTAGGGCCACCGCGGGAATCTCGCTCTTTCTGTTATAAAAACATAATGGTATTATTTCGAGGTTGGTCGTACTCGGCCTCGGTGTTCATCGAGCACTCCGATCTTCGAGTATAGTATTCTGCCATCAGGCTCGAGCCTAGTCCATATTGAACTTGTTTCTCGATGCGACCCCTCGAGCCTACAAAATTGGGGACACGTGATTTTACTATATATAATAGTAACAAAATTTTATTTTTTTCTAAACAGCAAACACGAATCTTAAATTATACTTTGTATTTTTAGTTTGTAGCATGTCAAAATAAACATTCAAAAAGAATGTTACAATTCTTGCATTATTAATATCTACATATTAATTAATCCCAATTGTTTTAAACCAAATGACCTCCTAAACATTATAAACAAAGCACAAATGGTAGTGTTTCTTTTGTGCTGTGAAATTGTGGTGAGATGAAAGTACTAGATAACGATAACGATACGAGGGAAGTGGCAATCACAATTCGTCAATAAATGTCTAAATCACAAAATCGCTTGATTTGTTAAATTTAACTAAACCAAACATTAATTCCCTGCCTTGATTAGTTTTCTTCACCTTCCGTCAGCAAATGCGCATGATTTTATTACTGCCGTGATTGAAGTGACAATGAATTTGAAGTGATTACTATGGTCGGTCTATGACTCGTATATGGATTGTGGATGCTATTATTAGTGTAATCCCACTTAGAATATCAGTTACTGTACGCAATGGATCAATATTTCTTGGCAAAGATTTAGCTGCCAACTGCCTCTTGTCTACGTAAACAAGTAATATTGGTCTCCTTTCCCAACTTCTTGTGCCGAATCTTGATTACC